>NW_009228700.1:32860-34632 GCF_000690835.1 Fulmarus glacialis
CCCTCTTCCCGGTGCCCCCGTTGATGGCTGGCTAGCGGAGAGGCCCTCGTTAGCCGGGAGCAGGATGTTCCCGCGCCCGGCTGCTGGCTGTTAACCATCTCTTTGTATGGGGAGAGGCAGTGGGCCCGTGAGCTGCCACCTGTTGTTAATCTACCCCCGGCTAATCCATTCTGCACTGTGTCAGCAGTTCAAAAGGGCACTGTTAGTATTTTTTGCCAACTTCAATTAACGTGAGATTTTGGAGGCCCCTCTGATCACATTTCATCTGTCATGAGTCAGGAACAAACCAGCCAGATTGCAGTTGAGAGGAGAGAAGAAGAGTTTATTGCAAACCAAACCAACAACAACAGTGTTCGTGCCTCCTCGGCCGGGGTGGCTGGGAAGCAGGGTACTTCCCAGCGATGCCACTTCTTTCAAAAACTGGAAAAATAAAAACTGGCGCCCAGAAATGCCAGTCCCTACCACCTCCCAAAAAAAAAAAAAAAAAAGAAAACAAAAAAGCTGCAAGTGCAATAACTTACTTTGAAAAAAAAAAGGTAAAAAGAACCAAGCTGCAAGACTGTTTGTTCTTTTTTAATATTCCACTGTAATGAACTGGTAATACATGGCTGCATAGGCAATAACATTGCATGGCACAAACCTCACATGGCAACATTTTTAATGATTTTTTTATTCTTTTTTTTCCTGAACTTTTTTAAAACTTTTTTTTTTTTTTTAATATGTTCTACCCCAGGCCGTTAAGCTAAAGAAAAAAAAAAGTTTGCGTTTATACAAGGTTACAATATTTTACAACAAAAAAAACAATAATATTGATTGAGGTTTGTTTTCTTTCTTTCTCCCAGTCTCTCTTTCAAACACTGCACACCTAAACCGATATATTATTATACATTGAAAACTGTCCTTCAAAATCAGTAGTATAAAAGTCCTAGCTCTACCTACCTACCTAGCTATGTGGGGGGAGTGGGGAACCGTGTTACCAGCAAAGAGTTAAGGGGGTGCAAGGCCGCTCCGTCGCCTCCTCCCAGCTCCCTTTGGGAAGCTGCAAAGGGCTGAATGACTTTCCATCCGATTCCACCCCCCTTCCCATTTGGGTTTAATTTCTCCTTCGGTCTGTTTGCTTTTTGCTGTGTCAGTCAGAGCAGCAAAATAAACACGGGGCTCTGCCTCTGCTTGATTATTTTTCAAACCTTTTCCAGGAAACTACCTTTTTGCTTTTGTTTGGAGAGTGTTTTACAACGTGCTGCCCGGTCCAGGTGTACTCCGGGAAACAAGGAAACGCGCCTCCCCACCCCGAAACACCTCCACGGCCGGAGAAACCCAGCCGGCAGCTCTGCTCGGGCAGCACACCGGGTACCCCCGGCCCGGCTTGGCGCTGCGTCCCCACAGCTGATGGGGCAGGTAAAGCTCTGCGACCTCACGTGTGATGCGCTGTCCCTGCATGAGTGTCCCCTCACACTCTGCCCGTGCTCAGGGCTCAGGCCAGGCATGCTCCGGCAGGGATGCGTGCTCCGGCAGGGATGTGTGCTCCGGCAGGGATGCATGCTCCAGCAGGGATGCACGCTCGCTCACACGCTGCCACGGGCTCTAGATGAGAGAGAAGCTGGTTCTCCTTCACCTTGCTGTCTTGGTCCTCTTTCCCGTGGGCTCTACCCAGGTAGGTGCTAGGGCAGCGAGACCTGAACTGAGGAGGCAGCCGGAGCCCGGCCGCTGGCTGGAGAGCCTGCTGGGAGCGCTGGTGGTGGGCGATGCACCCCGCGGCTGACCTGGCTCCC
>NW_009228700.1:35307-35577 GCF_000690835.1 Fulmarus glacialis
GCCTCCTCCCAGTCTCAAAGCTCTGGGACGTCTCTCTGGTGTTTCTAACCACGGGCAACAGAAGGCAGCCCCCTTGAAGGGTACCTGCTGCACGGCCAGGGCCGGGACTGCTCGGGAGGAACATTTTGCTACCTCTGTGAGGCCGGAGAGGCAGCTGAGAGAGCCCAGCTACGTGGGTGCTGCACCCACAGAGGATGCTACCGCGGGCACTAGCATGGCGGGTGTCGGGGTAGCCAGGGCTCGTGAGACATTTTGGTGGTGGCTGGGGAT
>NW_009228701.1:0-390 GCF_000690835.1 Fulmarus glacialis
ATGGCACACGCCTGTGCGTGGGGCGGGGAAACGCCCGGAGGTTCTTTTTGGTTTCTAGAAAGCCCGTGCCTTCTGATCCGCGCCAAGACGCTGTCCGTAGGTGGTGGAGAAGTTGTGTTCGGTGCTGGGAGAGCAGCAGTTGGGTGCTTTGGGGAACAAAAGGATTCCCAACTGCTGATGTTAGTGGGTGGTATCACTCCTTGACTCAAACGGGAGGTTTTGGGGTTGGAGTAGCACGCATGGAGCACAGCTATAGACCCTGCACCACGGCTCCAACAAAGCTGGCTGCCGGGGAGATTGTGCCCTACTACAAGTTTGGGATTGTCCTTTCAGAGTAAGACCCAAACACTGAAGGACTTGTAGACGTGAAATGCTTCAACGCCGAAACTG
>NW_009228701.1:440-43888 GCF_000690835.1 Fulmarus glacialis
CCTCTGGAGCCGGGTTTCCTGACTTGGTGCCCAGCCGCGGCAGGAGGCGGCCGGGGGGCCTGGGGAGGATGACGCCTGTGTTTCCTTCTCATCTCACAGCTTCGCCTGGAGAAGCCCGTGCAGACGAGCAGCCGGTGCGTGGTGGGGTGTGCGGTGGACTGCCAGCTCTCGGCGTGGTCAGCCTGGTCACAGTGCTCCCACACGTGTGGCGCCAGCGGTGAGTCCCCACCTGCCCTCCTGCCCCTTTCCCCCCCCGAGTCTCAGCAATGCAGCACAGACGGGACCCCCAGTCCCACCCAGAAGGGCTTAGGCAGACACCGAGCCCACCCAGAAGGGCTTAAGCAGCCCCCGAGCAGGGGTGCAGAGCACAGGGATCGCCCCGAGCCGCACCGAACCCTTCGGAGGTGATTTTTGGACACTCTCGAGGTCCTGAGGTGTTGGGGTTTTTGAACAAAGCAGGCTATTTTTAAAGTACTCAAAAGTGAAAAATGCAATTTAGGAAACGAAGTGGACAGATGCCTGGAGGATTATTTTATTAATTAATTCAAACTCTCAGGATTCAGTCATAGGAAACATTAACCCCAGAGACAGGAGGAGTACGTAGAGCTAGCTAAGAGCTGGGGAGAGTTACAGGATTCTTAAGAAATGGATAAATAACTAAATACAAATCCTCTGGTGAAGTTACTTTTAATAACATAATTGCATTCCGTTGAAGAAAAACCACTAAGGCTATTTTTCGTCATTTAATATATGCCTCTGTCTTCTTGTATCCACAGGTCCCTTAATACTTGTATGACTCCAGTAACTTCAGTTTTCTATAGCCAGTAATGCTCACCAGCATATAAAAAATGAAAGGATTAGGACCCTTTTTTTAACTTTATATGATTTTAAAAACCCTTTGAGTATTGACATGAGGAAATGCATTGAAGCTTTTATTCAAAATAAGCTTGTGACATTATTTCCCAGGCTTCTGATGTGCATTATGTGTACAGCTAATCTTTCAGATTCGAGAGCCATAATGTATATTTGAATCAAATTCACTTAAGGTCAAAAAGAAAAAAGCTCTTAACTTCCATAAAGTGATTCCTTCAGATGGATTTCAGAGATCAAAGCATGTTACAGAAGAAGCTTAATATTTGGATTAGTGGTGTTCTTTCTTTGCTGAGCTTTTAGCCCTTTTGTAAAGTAGTGTTTTCTTAACAGAAATGAATAATTCATAGACAGTGTTTTAACAACACCACACTAGGAATACTATTAATTCCAAATTTTATTTTTTCTTCAAAATCCATTTTGGAGTGTTAATGCTCATGTTGCTGAATGGACTTAAATTATTTTTTTGAGTGTTCAATCATTTACTAAAATAAACGGAGCTACGTGTGCAAAAGCAAGTTGTAACTTCTTTATGGCTTTTAGCATGCTAAAGGAGCAGCTCATCCTATATAATGCCCGAGTTCTTTTTTGTCCTGAGTTCTTACGTTGCATAGTCTGCAAAGGGATGTACTCGAGTAAAGGTATGTCTCGTATTCTGCTCCTGATCCTGAAATGCTTATGTAAATCCTAAAGACTGGTTAAAGAGCTGAGGGTTCCCAATGCATGTAAGGAGCAACCAGTTACTTCATGTCCTAAATCAAAGCTGGGCTTCTGCAGAGGAAAACTGGAAACATCCGCGCCCTGCCGAAGCAGACCTCAGCTCTTCCTGGGAGTGTTCTGGCTGTAGGTGCCAAACCTCATTAAGGCTACTTGAAACACACAGTCAAGCCCAAGCTCAGCTCAGTATATGGGTCATCTTCTGGTCCTCAAAGATCATAACTCCGTTATACTGCTAGCTAGAGAGCTGGCTTGTACAGTTCAGGACATAGACGTGTATGATTTAAAAGCTGGAGATACTGTTTTGTGAACCTACGGCAGCTAAGCAGCTGGGAAGGTCTTAAAAATTGTATCATAAGGAAGCCAGGTTTTGCTCAGTCCTTCTCTATCATTTGAGTAGCTTTGCAAGGACCCAAGAGTCTTCTGAATCTCGTCCCAAAGCAGGAGCGTCAATGAAACAAAAGTACTTCGCATCCAAGTTATTCCGAGCGCATTGGTTATTTTACTGCAGCCCCAGTCCTGATCTGAGTTTTGCTGCAGCAGCCATCAAGCATGGAGCTACACTGATATCAAACATCCGTGATGGAGGGACCTTGGCAGCAGTCCTGCGGCCGTGGCCTTTGTGTGGTTCCAACAGCAGAAACATTGTCATTTCAGCTTCTTCACTGAGTTCCAGTTGGTTAGAAATACTACTTGATGATGTATTAACAGAGAAGTCATTAATTAGGTACTCATCTACAGGTGGTGCTTCTCAGATGAATACAGAGAGGGTTTCCTACCCAAAGCAATACCTTTGAAATCATCATGAGTTTCTCAAAGGCGTTTGTGAGAGTAGGATGGAGCCTCAAATTAGACAGGGAAAACCAAAGGATGACAATAAACGAGCGGTGGGAATTGGCTGTAGTAAACACTGATTTGGCTTCCCTTTGCCAAATAAGTAATTGCCCACTATTTGATAAAGCTAAAATGTAGGACTTAGGTGCATGGTTCTCAGAAATAATTCACGGCAAATCAGTTGTATGCACCGTTACTGGCTCTGCTCGCAATAATATTCTGCTTTTCTGGCTTTTCTTGGAGAGCATGTGAAGGGCCTGCTGAAGTACCGTAAACATCTTCAAAGAGAACCATAATTTAAATATCATTCAGATCAAAATTTAGTGTTGCTGGATTTACAATTTCATGTGTTTCTTAACTCAAGCATTGTTGCTAACATTTTTATTCTGTCCATCTCTTCCAGCAACGGTTTGCTGTGATATATTTTAATGGATAAACCTTTCTTTCGCTCAGGTTTTATTTTATGGAACAATGCATTTAAACATGAAGTGGTGCTGCTGTGTATGTGGCACTGACAGCTAATATGGTTCTGGTACACAGCAGCCAAAGGCGAATATATTGATTTTTATAAATGATGATGAGTAAAGTAGATCTCTCTTTCCTGCCTGTGCTGCGCCTACGGAGATGTGTAACTGATATCTGCCTGTTGCAGCTGTAGTTCTGGGCGGCATCTGCTCAGGATGCTGGCTAGGGCTTCAGGCTGACATTGGGTTATGTATTGGAGTTCCTCATATCAGTTGCTGTACTGCTATGAAAAGATGTATAGTACTGCGTTAATGGATGATGCTCCCACGGCCTGAATCAAAGTTTTCTAGAAAGATGTTTGGTACGGATAATCCCCAGCAAATTGTATTTCCTTTGTTAAGGCAAATGAATACACGAGGATGCTGAATTTTTCTACGTAAACGTTTTCCAATCCTGTGTGATTTCTCCCAAGTTGTCTAATGAGAGTCCTAATAGTATAAGAACACCTGAACCCATGCTTTGCCACTTATAAAGCTGACTTCATCAGATAAATTATGGGACTCACCTGAGTTACCCAGGAGAACACGCTGCCGTGCCTTGCTCAGTCCTCAGAGCCCAGAAGAGACCGTAGCGGGTTGCAGAGAGGTGCAGCCCAACACCAGACTGACCCGTGGGACAGAAATGAGTGGGACAAGGATGTGCACGACTGAAAAATTTGGTGGTTACATTTTTCACTGATTCATCGCCAATTTGGGAAAACATTTTTGGTTTTGCCTTCTGAAGAAGAAACTTTCGTGACTTTTTCTCGCTTGCTACTCAGACTCGTTAAGCTCCGGTTTGGTGATGCTCGGAGGCATTGCTGGAAGAGGGGCCACCAAAACCTCTCCCAGAGCTGTGGATGCCCCAGTGCCCGCTGGTGGGACTGGCAGTGGGAAGTAGATGAAAAGCCCCATTTATCACCAGTCCCCTTTGCTTGTGACGTGGCCTCACCTGACCTCCATGGCTGCATTTAAGTAACTTAATCCCTGCTCTGGTCTTGCGGTTGCTTGCTAGGGTTGTGTTTTATATGGTCTGCTCATGCTCGTTAAACAGATAACAACTTGTCAGTAATTTTGACTGAGATGAGCTCTAGCAGGAATTTTAATCATCTTGGTTTCAGCTGCGACACATCACTTTGTGGGGATAAAATGCAAGGAATGGCAAGATTTGTGGGGGGTAAAAAATCTTATTCTTCTGATTTGAAAATATGATCCTATGTTTCTGAGATGAAATTTTAGCTGCTGATGCAAAACAGGATTTTAAGTGACCAACATTAACAAGACTAGCCTTTTTTTCCTCCTTTCAAAACTAATGACAAATTTGAGGATATGAAGAAATACTTATTTTCAATTTTCAGCACACTTTCTGTCTTAATTTTCGTATTGTTTAACACTGCAGAGCAGAAGAAACAGACATGTGGCCAATTCATGGGGAAATTAAAGAAAAATTCATTGGGAAATTAAAGAAACGACTAGGATTGCTTTGGCTCTTCCAGAGTTTGTATTGGAAGAAAAATAATTTCAGATGCAGTGAGATTCTATTCTCCAGAGGCAGTAAAAGATAAGATATTTAAAAAGGAAAGACAAGGAGTTTTTCTGCTACCTGAGTGGTAACTGGGCACCTAGATAATGTTTATGGAGTGAGGAAAAAAAATCAGAGCTTTCAGAAACTCACTGCAGTGACTGTGCAAAGAAGGTTTCAGCGAAATTTCTTTCTTTGATGATTTATTCACAGTATAAAAAGAAAGTGATAGAGTAAATGAGTCAGCTGACCATTGTGAATGCAGTGAGTTTAAATGGTTTGGATAACCAACTGTAGGAAAATAAAATGTAAATACAGAACGGTTGTTAATTCCTCTTAAAAGGAAAATCGTGTTTTTTATTCAGTGATCTTCCCATTTACATTTTGCTAGAAAGATGTTAAACTGAGTGTACGAAAGGAAATTATTTCTTTAATTAAAATAGCTTGATGAATGCTTCAGGCTTTCAAGTCCCTCCTAATGAGATTGGATGTTTTAAGCTTAAGAGATCTCCTTTTCCATAGCTGCCGTTTTGGGAGCTCGTGCCTGGCGGGGCCGCAGAGCTCCCTGGCCTGGGTCAGCCGCCTGCCCCAGGGCACCCCGAAAACCCCACAGCCACGGGCTTCGCACCATTTCCCAAAGAGCCTTTTTCATTGCTTATCAGTCCTCAGCATTCAGAATTAAGAAGAATCCGGCAAATTTGGTTCATTGCCGGAAAGGAAGAAACAGCTAATTTTGGCCTGTGGGGCAGGGGAGGGCTGCCATGGGGTTCGCCGGCAGCGGGCTGGGGGGTTTCTCTTCCCTTGCTCTGACCCCCGGTGAACCGCAGGAGTTTCTTACCTTTCCTTTCCTCTCAGCTGGTAGGATTTTTTCCACCTCCTAATGTGTCTGATTCCGTGATGGCTGAATGCACAGTCATGTGGATAAGAGCTTTTATCATCACTTCTCTTACAAACTCCCCAGGTCCAGGGCATTAGAATTGGAAAAGGAATAAGTCTTAAAATTGGTTTAAATGGGTTTAAAAATGGAATGCAATGGGTCAGAGCGAGGGAATAACATTGTAAAGGTAAGAGAGCTTGCTAAGGTATCTGTCAGTAGCTTTTTCAGGTGTGTCTGCTTTTAATTTTTAGTTGCTAAAATGTTTTTGGAAACCCTGCTCCGTAGATAGTCCCAATGGCAGTTATTAGAGATGTACCTTAAACCCAGCTGCAGTACCGTTAATGAAAAAGTGCGTGCATAAATAGCAGGGCGAAGGATCTGGCTGAATATCGCAGCCTCCCCACTTCGCAGGGGTGTTTGCTTCCCCCCCGGACTCCCCCCGCTCACGATGGCAGCTAAACGACTGCGATACGAATGGGAGAGCCCCACCGCCACACGTTCTCTCTTTCCTTTTCAGTGAATTAGCAATTGCCACTTGCATCTGTCTTGTTGCATGTGTGTGCCCGTGTTACCCAGACCTTTTATTTTTCTAACTGCCTCTCAAATCCACACCTATTGAAGGTCAAGGCAGAAATTTTATCCACGGCACAATCTTCTGCATCCCATTGCATAAGGGCTTTTTTTTCCCATATTACTTTTTATTCGGAGCCAGGATTCTACTTGAAACATTTTGAGTGAAAACATTCCTGGACATAAATGGACAGCAAAGGAGACAGAAATGGAATTGCTGTAACTTTAATGAATATATTCAGTTTTATTATTTCAAAAGTAGTAACATAATTGCTTTTTCCATTCAGTGGCTGAAGAAGTTTTCACCAATAATAAATAGGATTTTAATGGAAATGGCAGAAGTGGTTATGGATGGTAATAGCCACTAGAGTGTTTGCAGTTTTCAAATGAGATGCACATAATTGGTCATAAAAAGAAAATTTCATTTGTTAAAAATCTCAGGAAACATACTGAACGTGTAACGTTGGAAATGATGCTGCCACAGGAATTATTTTCTTGTCATATTTAATAATCAGGATTTAGTCAAGTATTTAAATGTGTTGCATAAACAAATAATGTATTTGGAGAACATACAAAACTGTGTTTAAAAACTGTGTTTGAAAATATCAGTGACGGCGTCACTTAGACTTAACAATTGCATCCATATTATCCGAATTGTCTTCCCCAATTAATTGCTTTTTTAACAGCTTTTAGTGGTGGAAAATGAACCAGGAATATTGATAAATCACAAAATCTGCCTTTCTTTCTTTCTCTGGGTCTCCTTCACCGTGTCCTCTCTTCTCCCCTTGCCTAGGCCAGATGGTGCGCGGGCGCTCGGTGGTCCTGCGGGCAGCGGGCGAGGGCAGACCCTGCCCGGAGCAGCTCACCCAGCACAGGAGCTGCCCGGTGAAGCCCTGCTACAGCTGGCTGCTGGGCCCGTGGTCTCCCTGCAGAGTCCAGGTACGGCTTTCTCCAGCGCTCCCCGAGGGCTCCTCGGGTTCCCCGCGGCTGGGGTCAACGACAAAAATCATCATTACATGGCAGAATTGATTGAGGCCACTGTTCGCAGGTCGGAGGTGTCTCTGTGGCAGTTGAAGGCGCTGGTAAGATCCATAGGAAAGCAGGGGCAGTTCAGGAGCGGTAAACCTCTGCACCTCATCTTCCAGCCGTCAGCAGCAATTTATAACAATACGAGTTCAAGTACCATGAGCTTATAGAGGTATTAAAGGAGATTTATGGAGTAAATGTGCTTGAGTGGGTGTAGTCATGGTGACCTATAATTTAGTTATATAAAATAACTATAACAAGAAAATAGATACGCAAGATTTCAAGAGAGCTTAGTCTTTTGTATAATTTTTTTTCCTTTTTTTTTTTTTTTTTTTTAAAAGTAGTGTATAGCAGGTCTTTCCCCACAAGGTCTCTGGTACAATAGTGTGCATTATTGTACAAAGTGCTGGTTTCCTCCTTAGCCTGGCTATCTTTTTAATGATCTAAAAGTGGCTGGATTCAGTTGCGATGTGCTGTACCTACGCTCGGCACCTCTGCTCGGCACTGGAGCCATCATTTTTTCACTGCTAGTGACTTGCATCAGCCTTGAATTGACTTTTTTTTCCCCTCTGTGCTTTTTCTTCTCTCCTTATCTGTTGGATCGCATTTCCAATATTAAAACGTATTAGTCGGTAACCCAGTTTAAGCAGAGGTGAATCTTTCACATTGAGGTTTCTGGGACGGAGTGAAGTCCACTCGTGCTGCTTAAAGCTGTGCTGAGATGCAGGTGGGAGAAGTGTGGTTGGGGTGGAAAAGTGCCCTGTCTGGTCCCAGGGGACAGAAGGTGGATCTGTGGCTGCTTCTCCACATCATACCACGTAGGAGATTGAAGCCAATAATGCATGTAAAGACACATCCCTTGTGTTTTCTGTTCTGCTCTCTACCACGCTGCAAATGCCTTCAATACCTACTCGGTTTCTAGATGCGGTGGATGGATGTGTAGCGAATACTGCGTGTGGCAGAATAGATACCCAGAATTTTCCCACGTTTTGACAAATGAAATCTGAAGCGTGACAGTCTTTGGACAGTCCAAGACCAGAGAAACAGAAATATATTTATATTTTATATAATGAACAACAACTCATTGCAATTAGGGGTGTGAATATGGTCCTTGTACATACTGCACTCAGTATTTATTTATGTATAACATAAATATAACAAAATGATAACATCAGCTGATATTTTGTCCAGCTAACGTAAGCAAATTCTGTTAAACATTAGGGAAGAGACCTTCAACACTAACAGCTAACATAGCTGATAAAAGAATTAGTAGGGAAGCTGAATTAACACCCTGGCATACTCCAGATAAATAACACATCGTGCAGATTAAAAATGCGTGCATCCAGAACCCAGCTAAATTTCAGCTCAGAGCAAGTAATCACAGCCTTCCCTAACCCAGATATCATCCCGTGTTTTCAGTGAGATAGAGCCTGCTTCTTTCCTTAAATTACTGCCATGTAGTTTCTCTACCCTTTGCTTTGTTTTGGAGAGGAGCCATTTTATTTGTGTTCACTTCTCTTTAATGAGGTGCTTAGGAATTAAATGTAGTTCATAAATACAGGGTGATTTATTCCTGTGCTTTACTGGAAAAGAAGCTTAAGCTTACTTTCTAAAGAAAGCTTTCAGAAGTCCTGTTTTCAAGGATGCTTTGTGAAATAAGGTAAATGCATCCTATGGTAAGACCAAAATGCATACTGTGAAAGTGTCTTCCTGTAGTAATATAATTAGGGCAATTAATTATAAGGCTAAAATGTTTTTGCCTTGTATTATGAAATAACTGAGACTGCATTTCTTAATTGTAGAAGGGCTATTTTATGCTAAACTGACTTAATGTGAATAATTAGCAGTGTCTACATGTTTAGGAATAGAGCCCGCTAAGTGTTCTCTGTTGCTGTTTTTCACAGTATGGAAATCAATGCATTGCTCTCCAGGTAATTACACATGTCACAGGCACACCTCCGGCGGGCGTGGGGCATTTCTGCTGTATTCAGAGAGATGCAGAACTTGGGAAACGGTCAATGCACCTCATCTTAAAGGGTTACATTATGTTAATCATTTTCCTACTGGAGTTGAAGTGGTCTACACTGATTAGCTTAAAAAAAAAAAAAAATTTGCAGTGGCTGACACTGTTCATAATTTTTCCATTGAAGGAATATAAGTGAAGTAGCTAGACGTTATCAAGCACTAGCTCCCTAGCATTCAAAAGAAGACTAAGAACCCTTCCTTTCTAACATGTTTTAAAAGCACTCCCTTAAATGTGATCACACAATGCTTCCCTGTTAGAGAAAACTTTTACCTGATTAAATGCTCATCAACCTGTGAAAGCTTTGCCCCATCAACTCTTTACCTAAAATAATTGTGAACACACATGTACCCCAGTAAAAGCTGAAAAGGGAAAACTTTTCTTAAAGGCACGTCTGGGCAAAGCATCTCATTAGGACTGTTATCTCTTGTCTTATTAGTGCGGAGGGTGATGTGAAAGAAGGTTTGTGCAGATGGTGTTAGCGTATCAATTCAAAAGATACCTGGCTGTCAAAACACAGTCCTGGTGTAAACCTTCTCCTTATTTTACCGGTGGTCGGTTGGGGCCAGGGGGGTGAGAGGCGGAGGCTCTGTGCAGGTGCTCCTGCAGGGACCTGTATCTCCAGGCTGTATTTAGGGGACCCAGGGTGGGTTCTGCATCCTCCATAGGGTCAGTGTAGAGATTTTTGTAGCTGAATGGGGGGAATCCCCTCTAGAAGTCATATCCCCGCATATTTCCTGCCAGGAGCTTGTCACTGTAGAGGCAAATCCTGGTTCTAGGCAAACCTCAGATGATCACATCTTCCAAGGAAGAGCATTCACAATACAGATTTGATCCCCCGAGTTTTGAATATGTGATCATCTCCTTGGCAGTCTTCCTCTGATTAGCAACTATTCCCTGCATCCTCAATGTGCCATTACTGCAGCAAACTTCCACTGATTCCACACCTATTAATTAGATCTTCAAATGTATAATTTTGGGGACATGAGTAATTTTTAAGATGATAAGGAAGTTAGTGCAGTGCTCCTGCATTGCTTACGACCTTGCCAAATATATCAAAAAACATCTCCCTCTGTAAGTGACAAGATGACATTTTATCTTTTAAGTGCGTTCAATTGATTGTAAAAACACATTGCTCGTCTTGAAAGAAAGCAACCAAATTGAAGCCAATGTTAAAAAGGGAACCTTTATCTTTGGAATTGTTTGAGAGTCCACAGTTTATGTTTATTTTTTATTTGAAACATTGGAAAATATGAATGTATTTCCAATATTGCATGATGGAAGAATGAAGAATGTTGCATGTAGACTTTTATAGTGGAGACTGCTGTACCAAAAAAATGGATTGTTTTCACCTATTATTTATATTTATATCTTGGTATTCATATAATTATTTATATATTGATATGTGTATAAATACCTATATATTGTTTCTACAAGAATAAGTATCTTTTTAAAAACTTTTTTTGTCCTTTCCAAAGGACATAATCTTTAGGCATTCCCTGAACCACTTTGAGCTGGAAATACACTGCAGTTTGATTAGTGCCCATTTCCCCCGAGAATTTTCTCCATATCGTCTTCTGTTTCCACCAGCCATTTCTAAGAGCTCTAACCCCATTGACAGCTGCATGAGTTATTTACACACCATTAATCTCAGACCACAATAGAGGTTTCAGTGGTGAAACAGTAATTTAGAACAATAAGTTACATACTGACTAAAGTGAAACACGGTGTTAAAAACTTGAAATCTGGCTGCATATACTAAATCTACACTAATACTTCTCTAAGATGCTTTTGATTAGCAACTGCTCTAAATCCAGCTAGTTATGCTCTTATTTCCATCTCATTGTGGGTCTGCAACAGAAGGGATGGAAAGAATGAAAAAGCTTTTGACTAAAGCGATGATCAAGGGCTGAGGATACTGTAAGAACCGAAGCTATTTCTAGAGGCTGGAGTAGTTTCATTTTCATCTGAAAAACAGAGCTGCAATGATGTTTGAGGTGCACACCTTAAACCTGTGTCATGCTTTACGAACTCGCGCCTGAAGCCTTGCAGAAATGGCACTTTACAAAATTCAGTAAATAAAACTCAAGAAGAAGGATGAAACATTGCTTTTATATAACCAAGGGAAGTGCTCCTTTGGATCACTTGGCAGTGGATTCTTTTAAAATAATGGACTTCCTCTGCAGAGCAGAATGGCTCCTACCGAGTGCGTTCATTCAGCAGTGTGTTTGTCAGAACTGGGCTGAGGAGCGTGGAGTGGCTCAGCTGGAGCCTCCTATTGCTTGTTCAAATGGGGCTCGGTGCTAGCAGGCGATGGCTGACTTTGGGTGATGTTTTGGTAGAGTGTGTGATATGAGTTGGTGAGCTCTGTCTACTCCGGAACCAATAGCTCCCTTTAAGAAATTACACAAACAGCCTAGTGCGCAATAATCCTTGCAGTCTAATTAAGTGTGCGGGCCATTGCAGAGTTTAAACCATGTAAGTGCTCCTATTAAGCTGTATCGTCAAAGGAGGTGAGTGGAAATGTCCATTCCTTATGGACAAGCTCTGCTCTTGGCCTCTTTAGAGAAGCCAAAAATTTCTGTGTTTATTTAACTGGGCGCTTATTAAGAATCAGTAAATTCACTAGCTCTAGGTAAAGGTGTGAAGGGCCAACGCCAAAGGCAGGATTAATCTTCTATGATACCCACCTCTTCTCCTGGTTACGTGTGGCTCTGCCTGTACCTCTGAGCTTCTGTAGAGATGTGTACAGAGGAGATCTCCATCTGTCTTCCCATTATTGGGGATACTATTGCAGTCCAGAGACGGAATTTGTATTTTTGAAGTCTTTTTAGGTGGAATCAGCCGTGTTTCTTTTGTCATCCGCTAACGTCAGCGATGTGTGTCTCTGTTCCCTGCTATCATTTTGTAGGGTGGACAGTGTGGAGATGGATTGCAAGTCCGCAACCTCACATGTGTGGTGTATGACACATCTGTTTCTGCTACATCCAAACCAGTAGAAAATGCGTTATGTGGTGAGCTGCCATCAAAAGAGAGTGTGCTGCAGTTACCGTGCTCTGTGCCTTGCCCAGGTAAAGTCTTTGGAAAGTCCCAGTGCGTTTCTGCCTGTGATAGCTGTCTGAGACGGAGATGCTTCCATAACTCTGAGTACTGTCAGTCGCTGTAGTAAGAATTTGTACTTCAGCAGATCAGGTAAATGCTCAGTCTGCTGTTTCTAGATCACCCGAAAGAGACTTCTTTTTTTTTTTTTTTTTTTTTTGAGAAAATGGGATTCCCCATGAAGCAGAAAATCTGAATAATGCATACCACTGGGTGATAAACTGGGGGTATTTCACTATTACAGCTTTTGTACGCTTAGGTTGTCCTTATCCTTTAAGGCTGATTCCTTTTGAAAACCTGTGATTTATTCTTTTAACGTGCAGGTGACTGCCACCTGACAGAGTGGTCGGAGTGGAGCTCTTGTGAGCTCACCTGCATCAATGGCAGGAGCTTCGAGACAATGGGGCGCCAGTCCCGATCCAGGGCATTTATTGTTCAGTCTCCTGACAACCAGGAGAGCTGCTCCGGACAAGCGATGGAAACGCGACCTTGCTCAGGTAGCGTGGCCACAGCGCTGCTTCCTCCCGTTCAAGAGTTGATTCTGGTTTTCTTGCAAGGTGAAGACTAACTGGTATTGATGTTGCAGGAGGGAAGTGTTATGACTACCTGTGGAAAACCAGCCTTTGGCGAGACAACGTACGCACGGTGTGGTGTCAACGCTCAGATGGAATAAATGTCACAGGTATATCCAAAAATTGCCATGCACAACTATGAATGGAAATCTCCATCCAGGTTTTTCTTCTTCTGCATCAGTTGCTCAGAGGGCAGTTGGACAGCCTTCCTAATTCCTTGAGAATTTCAGTTCAGATTTGTGTGTAGAAAAGACAGATGGGAGCTCACCAGCCTTGCTGTCAGGTCGACATCACACATGTCATTACGTGAGAGTATTTGGGTGAATTACCCCTACTGTGGGGTTGGGCATGGGAAGAAATGAATGTACATGGACTGAAAGGGCTTCCTGGGCTGGCTTGCGCAGCCGTTAGTGCAACCTTCCTGTAACTGGAGAACAGAAGAGAACATCACACGCGTGGTAGAGAGCCCAGCTTCTGTACCTCTTCTGTTCAACACACAGGAATCTCAAATCGCTCAAACTGTGAGGTTCCTGCTGTTGCCTGACCTACAAATTCTGCCTGCGCAGGATGAAAAGGGAAATTCACGGTCAGCACTTTGAAGCTCCACGAGAGATTGGCAAAGGCAGTAGGGCTCGCACATCCGTAGGATCTCTCTCAATATGAACAGGGTGAATGAGGAGAGAGTAGAAATGAAAATGCAGATGTTCTTATCTAGTTCTATTTATAATGACTAGTTAAGATAATAACAAAAGTTTTATGTGCGAAGGTTGCCGAGTAGTTAAGAACTCATTAACATGTTTTTATTCCTATAGAAGCACAGACTTCCCCAAGTGAGGATGGGCAAAGGCGTTATGTGGATTATGTCTTCTTATGTAGATAAGACATTAATGAGGACACAGAAGATCTGCATCTAATTCCCGATTCTGTCCCCAACTTCCTATGTAGCCTGTGGCAAATTGCTTAAATCCGTATACCTCTGTTCTCCATTAACAAGATGGGTATGATAATAATTCCCTGCCTTGTTAAGCCAAATTAATTAATGCAATGCCTACAGATATTATGCTAATGTGCCCAATAGATTAGTATTTAACTATATAAAATAAGCAAGCAAGCACTTCTTACACTCTGGTCTTCCAAGTCAAAAACATTTTAAAACATACCCTTGAAGGCACTCAGTATTTTCTTTTACAGGAGGGTGTGCTCTTCGGACGAAACCTGCAGAAGTTCGGCACTGCAGCCCGGCGTGCAGAAAGCCATTCTCCTACTGCACACAGGTACTTGCTCGCTGCAGAAGATGGTTGAGAAATTAACACCGCAAAATCTATTCAGTTAGCTTCTGTATCGTAAATGCATTCCAGGACCTAGAAAACAGTTTAGTGTGTCCATGGTACCACCTCGAGGAGGTTGTGGGAATTTCAGTCTGAAAGGAAACCTTCATAAACCTGCACAAACGAATGATGGAGTATTTATGTGGTGTTACAAGTTTGGTTTTGTTCCGTGGACGGGTTTTGGATCATCTTGGTTTAATTTTCATTGAATGCTATTGTGCTGTCCTGTAGAAAATGGACTGTTTAAAACTTCTGTAAAAGAGGAGATAAGAGAGTCCTCTCCTGCTCCTCCACGGACGCAGAAAGCCCCCGTGAGCATAGGGAAGATGTAGCGTGTGATCCCACCATCCCCATATTGCCTTCTAAGGCAAAACCTGGAAATGACCTTTTTTGCTGAACTGTTGAGCACCTGCAACACCTGCTGATTCTTTGAGCCACGGCCATTTCTTTGCCTCTGAGCAAACATGAGCCCAGAGGTTACAAATGACCCTTCCTGCAAGACTGAACTCCAGCGTAAGAACTTCCCAAAATGCCATATCTGTGTCAGTACTGTGATGGAGTATAAAACCCAGAACACTTAAAGTAGCCAGGGGCAGTTGGGGTTTAGATATTTATGTTTTGAAAATAGCCTCCACGGCTCTTGGCTTCAGATGAGTAGCTGGTGGGAGGAATTACCATTGGAAAGTAGCTCACGGGCAATGGAATGTGGCTGAGGGGGTGGTCAGGAGAGTGCTCAGAGTCTACAGGAACATAAAAATGATGGGTAAGCACGGATTTATTAGCTATAAAAACCCTTGAGACTTCACCTTTTGTCCAAAAAAGCTCAGGATCACGTCTGTCAACAAGAGGGGGATGTTGTGGCAATAAAACTGATGTCAAGAGTTAAATTCTTATCAGAGATTGTAAATCAATTGCCTGTTTGGATCATAACTGAGGGTATCAGACACTCAGAAAGGCATTTTAATTATAAGATAATTAGCAAAGAAAAACAATCTAAAAAAGCTGTTTTAAAGTAGAAATCCAGAAAATGGAGTCTCTATTTAGCAAACCACAGACTTCTAATAAACCTCTTGAAGAAACTGCTTAGACTGATCCAGGGCAGTGGATATTTGGCTGTAAGAAGCAAGCTTCATTTCAGACAGCCCTGTGAAATACCGGAGTGGAAATACACTGGGAGGGTTGGGTCTGAAGTGGGGTTGTTTCTTGTTTGTCTCTTCTAATGCCCAGCAGGGTCAGTGGGAGAATGATTATTGACAAGAGGAGTTTGGATCAAGCCACAGATGCCTGTTATTAAGACTGTTAGGATGAAAATATTTGGGTGTTGGGCTTCTCTGTAATTACTAACTCTTTTTCAACCAATTCCCCAAATATATTTTGGCTTTTTGAACTGAAATGGGTTTGCGGGTACCAGTTCCTCACTTGTTTGGTTTGGTGGTGGTGGAGTGGCATGTGCAGGGTATACCTTGCAGTTTCTTCGTAGTTTGCCTACAATTTGCACTGTTCTGCGAGAGGATACTATTTGCTTTAATACTGAATTCCCTTTTATCACCTAGAGAGGAGTCTGCGGTTGTGAGCGAGGCTATACAGAAATAATGAGATCAAATGGTTTCCTGGATTACTGCATGAAGGTACCAGGTTTGGAAGATAAGAAAGCTGATGTTAAGACCATTGCTGGAAAAAATAAACCTGTCAACTCAAAAATGCATGACATTTTCAAAGGATGGTCTATTCAACCTTTTAATCCAGGTGAAAAACTTAAATATGAATGGAATAAATTGTCTTTACAGTGTTTCCGTAGAAGAAAGGTACAAGCTTTGTAGATCATAACACCAGATTGTGTCTGGGAGCTGCAGAGCAGCCTCCCAGTTTCTAACTCGCATGCCATCTTTCATTCCTTTGTGCCTATGGAGAGTAATCACAATCTCTTACGTTGAGAGATAGCAAAGACAGAATAAAGCAATCATATTTTGCAAAAGTATACTCATATGTGATTTGGGGGGATGCTTAGAACTATTATCTGATGATGTTTTTAGAAGTAATATGTTTGGACAAGGAAAGATATTGATCACTAATGCCTCAGAAGATTCAGAGCAGAAAGTACTTAAGATTTCATTGAAGAACACATTCGTTGTTTCTTGCCATATTTCAAAAGTGTATGAAAAAAACAGAGTAGAAAGTGTAGAGTTTAGACTTTTAAGTGTTGAAGTTAAGACATTGAAAAACGCCCCACAAAAAGCAGGCAAGCTGCTGTGCCCACGATCCAGCAGTGGATCTTTGACTTCCACACCATAAAATGCTTCCCAGTTGGAACCACATACTGGATGTGCCCAGACTGGTCCACAGGACTGGTGCTGTAGCTGTAATAGCTGATTACCATTTTGACTGCTATTTTGCAAGATTAATTTATTCAAAATAAATTTCTAAAATGCAAATAGGACTTTAAAATGGGAGACGAAGGTGTCAGGCACATCAAGTTTTACTGAAACGCGTTAGTTCTGCCCATATTCTAAATTACTGGCAGTGCAGTCTGCCCCCTCTTCGGTTACCTGACATTGCATTTGTTTCCTATTAGTTTGTAACGAACACGAGACTTTAGAAAACATGTAACGAAAGGTTCCGTTTCGGGATTCAGGGAACCATAATTCTGTCTGATATATGTGATCACACTTTGAAGGTTACATTTACATATTTGATTTGCATACAGTTGTTAACCTTTGCGTTGACAGTCTCCGAGCTCATAGAGCTCGGTCCAAAGCATTTGGCTGGTTTTCAATCAAACCCATCATCCAGAAGCCCACGCAGTTCACTAGCAGTTTGAGTCACAGGTTTGGGGTTAATTGCCTTTTTGTCAGCATCCGTGGCCCTTTGTAGGCTGTCTTACTTGGGTGTCATCTCTTCAGCTGGTACCTTTATGGGGTTAGAAAAAGGGAGAGAGGTGTAGGTGGATGCTGCAATCTTCTCTTTTTAAATCAGCATTCGAGGCTGCAACCCTGAAAGCTTCTGGTGGGCTTGACCTCAGGGCAGCATCTGTGAGCCAGTTCTCCCCCAGGGACTACAAGACAGAAAGAGGGACTAAGGAGCTTTTGCAGAACATGGTGTTATTTAATTTTAGGGCAGAAATGTTATAGAAACAATATATGGGAAAGGAATAAATGTGCTCCATGTGTGCTAAGTGTATCACCAACCCCTTGGCATCCTGCAGGTAGCTCTTCAGTCTGTATATGCCCTTCAGACCCCAGCTCAAGGCTGGTGCTCTTCAAATCACTCCCCTTTGTCTAACTTCTTGACAAAATATGTAACTACTCCCCTTAAACAGGCTCTTAGGCTTACTAATCTGGGAGTTTGCAATAATTACTGCTCGCTGAGCCAGGAAACCACTGTTACCTACCAGTTACGCTCTTGATAGCGGGTCTATGGTGAACACTCCCTGTATGGATGGCATTTACTGCCCTTCAGTACCATAGTCCATGACATCTGTGTACGTCTAAGGACTTATATCTGTCAGTAAAAGTATATGTGCCTTTTTCCAGTTAATTTATGATTTCCTTTCCTGTTTACAGTTTGGAACAAAAATTTTATTACAATTTAATGAGGCTGGTGTTTTTGTTCTTTTAAATGCTCTGCAGAGGTGCACAGAACTGATTTCGAATCAGGCTGTGTTTTTCCTTTTTTTACCATACTCTGGGAGGCCAGAGTTCAGGTACAGAAACTTTTTTCAAGTTGAGAGGCAATTTAAATAGCATTGTTCAAATTGTAAGATGACATGGTCCAATGCCTTTATGTTGGGGATGGAGAGCGTAGCTGCCTTCATAGCAGACATGGTGGGATGCCTTTTTGTGGCTGTGACAGTCCCTTTGCAGGACTGCTAAATGTTTCTTGGCCATTTCCAGTTGAGAGGGCAACAAATTTCATACCCAGACTTCAGCTAAAAAAAAAAAAAAACAACAACCCAGACCTGACACACGGAGCTCTTCTGACATGGGAGATAGGCTGTAAGTGTTTCGAGGAGAAGATCTGTGAGAGGTACTCAGCCTTTCCACAAAGTCTGGAAGAAAAAAGAGAAAGAATGGGATCTGATTAAATATGTTTCCCTTTGAAAAAATTCATCATTCAAACATAAAATGTAAAAGGCTCAGTGATTGTTCCGTGAAGTAACTCCCCACTCGCATGACTGAGTTTGAAATGGCCTCTGTCAAACATGTCTGTGGGCACGGCGCAGGTTCATATTCCTGCCTCCAGTCTGTATTAACAGCCCTGTTGATGTGAATCAGCTCAGACTACTGCTACACGGAAAAAATACCATCGCTTCTCCCCACAAGGAAAGCTGTACAGCCAGAACGGAGCAAGAAACAGAAATATTGATCTTTTAAAAATTATTATTATTAACGCAAAGCTTGTAATTAAGGACCTGTCCAAATAATGTGTTTTGAGACTTTCTATCAGAAGGAAATGTTTCGACACACACAAGCTCACGTGTGCGCGGAGGGGTTCCTGCAAGGGTCGCAGAGTGGGTCCCCTGTCGTCGCAACCCACAGAGTCCTAATCAAGCGCCTTACCTTGTCTTAAAGCCAGTTATGTCTGCTGCTCCTGTGGCCCAGCCAGAAAGCTCTTACACAACTTTATCCCTCTTACTATTGCAAAGCGTATTCTTGTTTTTATTCTAAGCTGACTTTATTCCCATTTGTTGCCCAAGCGTTTTTCAGCTCTAAGTAGCTTGTTCACTTGTGCTCGCTGGTGTTTACCCCAATTGACCCCCAAGTATTTGTGGAGAACAATCCCATCCCTTCTCAGTCCTCTTTTCTTTAGGCTAAACGTATCAGGTGCTATCTCCATTTCTGTTTGGGTCAGCTCAACATTGAACTGCCTTTGCCAGAGCAGCCGCTGGGGTTCCTGAGCAAATGTACTGCAATTATCTCCTGCCCCTGCTCCTTTCCAAGGGCAGGAGCCTGCCTGGCTTGTGTGTCTTGTGCTGCACCGTAAGCCCGGGCTGCCCGTAATGAACCGCGGGAGCTCAGCCAGAGGGGAGGCTAAGAAATAATGCTGCTTGGGAAAACTGAGGCGAAGAGTTCATTTTCAGTTTTCAATGAGGAAAATCTACTCTCCTTATCAAAGTTAAGATTTTGTCTTTAAAGCCATTGATTTTTACAGGAATCTTTTTTTCTACCAAAAATGTGGGGTTTATGGATTATTCCCAGCCAGTCCTTGCTGTGTTTCCCATCAATGGTACTACTAATTTTGCTTGTGTGCTTTCTCTTTACTTAGTCTCTTAAGAATTCGTGAGTTTTAGAATAAAGTTTTTTATTCTCCCTTTTTCTCCCTCTGTCCTTTTCCCTCATGTACCAACAGATGGCAAACTGAAGATGTGGGTATACGGAATATCAGCTGGCGGGTTCCTCATCATAGTTTTCGTGATTTTTACATCCTACCTGATGTGGTGAGTATGGCATGTGTTTTGTCCTTAAATAAAAGCTAGTTTGCTTTTATTTAAACAATCCCACATATGTCACAATGCTCTGTGTTGCAGGGATTTAATCCTCAAGGCTTTAGGAAAGGATGGAGCTTGGATTACTTAACTGCCTTCGTTTGGCCCCTACCTCAGAGTAATTTAAAACTCTCCGAATGCTATCCAGCGTAATCATGAAGAAGTGTGGTGGCCATGCAGGGAAAGAATTATTTTTGGTTATCAATAGGCCCTTATATTTATTCAGACTTCTGCTGGGATTAGAAAGGGCTTTTTATTGTATTCTTTAAAAAAAAGATAAAGTAAAACTGAAAAAAGGCAAGGGGGCTGATTGGATCGAGGAGCTGGCTTCCGCTCAAGGAAGGACTAAATAGAATAGGGGCATTCAGTTGGAAAATGATGTTTGACGTGGGAATACAATAGAGGTCTATGAAATCATGAATGGAGTAGAAAAGGGCGCTAGGGAATTTTTATTTCCCACAATATAAGAAGTAGGAGGCATCTGATGAAATGATCGTTTAAAATAAACAAAAGATTGTATTTTTCACACAGTGCATTATTACCTTGTGAGCTTACCGCTGCCGGGGACTGTGCACGCCAGGAAGATAAATGGATTCAAAGATGGCATAACAGTTCACGGGAGATTGGGTCTCTTGGTGTTAATTGTGGTTTTCTGGATGTACGCTCCAGCTCAGGAAATCCCTAAATAGGTTTTTGCAGTGAATACATCAGGTGGAAACATGTCCTGTGTCTAAAGCTGCTGTTACCAGCCACTGTTAGAGATAGGGTACCGGGTGTAGCGAAGCTCTGGTCTACACCAGTGTGTCACTGGTGGTGGGCCTTACTGGTGGGGGAGATGTCTGCCCTCCTCCAAAGCAGCCGTCGCCCCGGGCAGGGGTGGTAGGCCTGCCTTGACAGAGCTGGTGTTGCGCTCTCTGGTTTGAATGTTTGGGAGGGCGCTGCCATTGATGCGTCTTGGAGGATACAAAGGGAGCAGTGGCCAGCGTCCGTGTGTCCTGCAATGCCCACAGCTGTCCCTGAGGACCATGGAGCTGGCCTGGGCTTTACGAACATTAATGGTGCAAGCTGCCCCAACCCCTGTCAGATCAGGGCAGGCAACCAGAGAGTCACAACTGTGGCCTGACAGCATCATTGCCCTCTTTCATCCAAAATCAGTTTATTTTCTCTCACTCTTTTAGTCTTCCTCTCAGTTAAAAGCTTAAATAACAGCGTTTCGACGCTGCTTAGGAATTGCAGCTTCCTTATGTTCCAAGCCATGTAGTTACCATTTCTCTGTGGCTTCACAGTGGAGCATACAGAGGATTTTTTAAATAACATTACATAGTTCTCCATCACTTGAAGGCTGGTGAGGAAGTGTATTTTTCAATAATAATTATTGTTGCTTCAATACTGTGCCAAAGAAAAAATGAGAATATCCCACTCCTAGACAGTTCATGTTTCAATTTTTCTGCGAGGTGTTCCTTGTTTTGTCAGCTGTGAGAAGACACGGGAGACAAATATGCTTTATTTCCTCTCTAGATGAAGAGCACAGTTGGCTGCCCGTTTTCGGCAGGCTGTGTCCGAACCACACACGTAATAGCACACAGGCAGGTCCACGAGTTTTGTCTTGGAGGTAGTCACTGTACTGCAGTGTCACCTAGTTGCAAAATGAAATAGCTGGCATGGGAAGTTGATTTTTTTATAGAAATGTGGTTTCTGATGACGTTTCTGAGCTTATTACAGTTTATAATTTTGTCTCCTGAAATATTTTTCTTGCAGCAAAAAAACAAAGCAGCATCAAAACACTCCTCCGCAGCAGAAGCCTCTAACCTTGGCCTATGACGGAGACATTGATATGTGACAGAAAGAAATCCAAATGTAGACATCGACTGCCTTAACTGCTTTCTTTTTTGGAACTCTCCGACTTCTCAGTTTTTTGAGGAATCTCCTGATGTGTAATATACCGGGCAGAACAGAAGTATCTCAAGCTTAAAATTTTGCCACCCCTTTATTAAAAAAATGGAGTCAAAAATTTGGATCTTGTGAAACTCTTTTGTGAAGAGACCAGAAAATACATCTCTTCCTGTTGAGCAATGGGAATAAAAAAAAAAAAAGAGAGCCTCCACAGACATCAAAAAGAATTAGTGAAAAAAAAGGCATGACAATCCTGAGGAAAATGGGACATTTACTGTAAATGACAAGTTTGACACAGCATCATTATGCACTATATTAGTGCCGGGTTCTTTATTCTTCACCTATTTCAACAATGAGTTTTCTAGTGTTTACATTTCGTTCAAAGACTTTAAAACCGGATCATTTATTTTCAGTAACGCAAGGAAGAATGAGTTGAAATGTCTGAAATTATCAGGTTTTTTAAAGTTTCTTCCTTCTTATCCTGTTTTCTAATTCTGGAATATGATTTTGCTTCATTTCCACATACAGGACAGAATAAGGATTGTTATGAAAAAGCATAGGTGGTTTCTTAACCAAGAATATTTTTTAAAGAGTTGAGTAGATAGGTGTTTTGATGAATGGCGAGAGGATTGTTTAAAAAGTATTTTAAATTAAATTAAACCATGTGGATGCGTTATGGCCAATTTAAATTGTTATTCAGTTTAATTAATACAAACTCTGCTTTTGTATTTAAATTTTCTTATCTGAAATATTTATAAATTCTTTTTTTGAATTTAATTACCTGACCTCATTTAATATACATCAAACACAAATGCAGTTTGTAGAATGTCTTGCTTTTTTAAATGTTTCGAAACCACTGCGAAGTTACATGTCGTAAACATCTGGGAACATTTGAAGAGGGTAAGTGTTTATAATAGTGTGTGTCGCAAGTAAGAAGGTGCCATCTTGTGGTATTGACTTGTATTTATAAGCAAATAAAATGCTAAAGAGAGTGAGAAAATTGCTTCTGGTATGTTGAATTAAATGTGTGTAAGCAACATTTGTTATTAGTCTTTTACTGTGTCTGAGATTGGACTCGGATTGCAAACAATTCTGGCATATTTTGTGCTGTAGCGATTAGTGAAAGAAATGTTGTAGACAAGTACAAGTCGAGAGAAATAATTACAGATCTGGAGAATGCTTGGTCTTATTTTTAGCTCAATGCTGCTGCTTATTCCAATAATTAGAAAGAAGAGGAAAAAAGAATTGTTGCCAGCCTAGCACCTATGCGGTCCTTCTCAATCCGCATTTACTTCAGCGCAGATCACTGCAAGAGAAGGGTGTAACTAGGGCGGAAGGCAATGCTCGTCTTGTTATGTTGCTATTCACAGCTTTGTAAAGGGATTTGAATATTATGGTTTCACTGAAAAAATGATGGTGGTATAGCTAGGTTTCCTTCCCCAGGTCGGGATCCCTCCCCTTCAGCGTTTCTTCTGCAGCATCGAACTGAGATGATGTTGTGTCATCAAAGCAAGGCCAGGAATGCGCTTTCCTCTTCTCGCATTAAAAAAAAAGGCTGGTGGAATTGCAAGGGGAAATTGTCTCACGTATTTCTGGCCCTGAAGATGTTCAGCTTGCCCTACTTTCTACCTTAGAGCTATAACTGTTTATGGTATAAAAAGCAGGATCTGGTGTTCCCTAGTAACATCGGGGGCCTAAATCTTTTTTTAAAGTACCCTGTACTGAACCTTTGAGTAACATGTATAGGGTAAGAGTTACAAGGGGAATGATGATCCAATGCTATTAGGAAGAATACTGGCAGATCTTAATGTATTTTGTCTGTGGGATACAATGTGAGGAGAATGGTACTTTCTGAATGATGAAGGAATAAACTCAATTAAGCCTGCTGTTCAAAAAGGCGTTGGGGTGGGAAAGATGGTGCAATAATAACAAAAAATGACAGCTGCAACATGTGGTCATTGCCCTCAACATCAGGGTAAATTACAGTCCAAACCGTGATGTCCAGCGCAGGAGATGCGGGCTGGATGCTGAGCTGCCCGTGGCGGGAGAAGGAGCTCCAGGTACAACACTGCAAGGCGCGTGTTTATACTGAGCAAACGGATCTAGGGTTGTGATTCAGTTTGGTGGCCTTCACGCAGTCCCTGTCCCCGCTCGTGCTATAGTTCCTTCTGGCCAAAGCCCCACGGGCTCTCCGAAGGGACTGGTTCACGCTGGGGCTGGGCACTGCCTGCGGAGCCGCGGGCTGTGCAGGGCGCTGGCGCGGGGCCGAGGGACCACATCTGCTGCCGAGCTGTTGCAGTTTGGTGAAGCCCTTTAGGGAGTGAGTGCACCTGTTTGACTTCGTGGAATAAAATAAAACGGAGGGGAAGGCTCATGAGGCTGCTGTTAGAGAGAGCCGCTGCCGGCCATGCACATCATCCACGTGTCTGCTCGTCGTCCAGCTTGGACAGCGCGGTGATACAAATGTCGCAATGTAATTGCATGTATTTGATAATTTGGGATTGAATTAAGATGTAAAATTGAACCGAGGAGCTGGTGGCCCTGCAGGCTGAGAATGCAGCATAATGCAAAAAAAGGAATTGGTAGTTTAGGCAGATATCAAGATTATTGCTGTGTGTAAGAGCCCTGGGTAAACATGCTGGGAGGGATGCCCAGCCTCCCGCGGGAGCACTGAAAGGCAATTCCTACCTTTCAGAGTCCAAAACAAGTCATGACGTGGGAGAGGGATTACTCTGAATTCTTGCCTGTTTGGTGTTTCTAAACTTTATGAAGTAGCTGGTGCTGATCCCTGCCAAAGACCGGAGAGAGATCTTGGTCCAGTTCAGAAGGTAATTCCTATACCCCCAGCTAGGGCATCCCATTAAGACACGTATGTGATTGTGAGTAAAAGCATCTGAGGGTGAAGAGTTTGCCAAAAGCCTTGGCAATCTGTCTTGGTAGTTAATAACCAGATAATGAAAGAGTCTGCATTTTGTCATCTTTTGTTTCGACACTATTGATTTCAATGTCTGCTGCCAGGTGTCTCCTATTGCGGCATTACAGCTGTAAAACGTGCAACTCTTTTTTTTTGAGATCTATCTTCTGTGGCATTTTCTCTCTTCCATTCAAGGACTCTCGAACATACAACAGTAAAACAAAATAGCAGCAACTGAAGTAAGACACCACAGAAAACAAATTACCAAGACGTATTGAAGTGTTGCATACCTACATCATTCCTGCAATCACTTCGGTTATGCTCAGAAATGGGATCTTTGCATGCCCAGGTACCACGTCTATCCATATCACTGTGCCTACATGCTTTGAACATCTGGGCTTTTGTATGAGCTAGGTAAAATCAAACAACATTTTTCCTGCAGAAATATCCTGAAGTCTTGGGGAGCTTTCATGTTAGCAGGGCTGGGTCCCAGCTCTTCTCCTCTCCCCTCCGGCAACCACCCCAGAAGTGTCACTGAACACTTGAACTTCGGATGCTACAGCCAAGAGCAAAGACTGTAATTTTCTTTGCTCTGGAAGCAGTCTAGTGTAAAAATTCCTACCGGATGATGTAGCTTGTATTCATATGTGTCGAAGAAGAGCCTAGCTGCCTAGTTTTCTTTGCTTAAGTGCACTTACATTCATGGCCAGTTTCATCAGGAAATGAAGAAAATATTATCTTGGGGGGAAAAAATCGGTTGAGGACTTCCAGTTTGGATTAGTCCTCATAAGTATGAAGTTATCATTAGAGATCAGGTCATTTGCTGCTAACATAGCATAGCTGGTTTCTTGAAAGACTTATTTTTTCTAAATATGTAACTTAATTTGCACTTACGAATGGAAGGAGAGATGTAGTTTAAATATAATTTTGGAGCTTGTTTTCAATTAATGTGGGAAAAAAAAGATCTGTCTCGGGACCTTTTGAAAGATGGATCAGGATACCTGATGTATTAACGTGCCTCGGGACAGATTACGGTTCTGTCTGGTTTAAAATGTAATTTAAATGAATTAACTTCCACATCTTACAGCTGCGACATGCGCCTGTCCTGTACAGGAGCTTGATTTATATTATCTTTATGAAGATGTATCTGTGCGCATACTATTACTTGCCATCAATATGCATGTGTTACTTGACGCCCGGAGCCAGGACCTGGCAGGTGACTCTGTTACTGTCATTTACTGTCATTTAACTGCTGACATGACTTGTGCCACCGGCCGTGCCGGTAAGCTGTTGTGATGTGACATGACCTGACTCGTAACACTTAACGACAGGTCATGCCTTCTGCTTCTGTCAGACGTGGAAGCTAAAGAAAGTCACCTGTAATTCCTCCTGGTCTTGCTGCATCCGTAGGGAAGGGCACCTCCCCGGGTGGCGGCAGTCAGTGTGGCCCCGTGCAGCTGCGCGATGGGGATGTGGTGTGGGAGGGGGTTGTTACTAGTCGAGAAAGTTGTACAGCTGTGAGGTTGCCTTAAAGAAACCTGTCTGACCCCTCGGGATAACTAGGACTGGAAACACGAGTGTAAAAAAAATGAGGAATTCACCTGAACTACCGTTCAATAAATGGAATCGCGCCCAGTCATTTCTTATTCCTACCTGGTAGAGAGAAATGGGAGGAGAGTCTCGCTGCGAAGTCTGGTAGCACGGGACCCCACTGTCCCTTGAAGCGGGTTGTTATTCGGCCACGCTTCGCCATTTGGTTACATTTACATTTGGGGAGAAAAGACTAGATTTGAATGAATAGTTATAATGGTAGTCATGGCTGTGCGATGCTTTCTGCATGAATTTTTAATGTTTACGCTTTTACCTTCCAATCTAATACAGTTTAGTCTTATTTTTAAATGTAAACATATGGTAAAATGGCCACATATGAACTGTCTGTGAAAAGAATCCAGAAACCCCATATTTGCACTCGTTGGCAATTATCCTCACTTATTTTGATTACATGCTTTGCTACAATAGCGTATAGAATGGGCTCTAGACGGATACATGGGTTAAAGCAATTTATGGGATTTATCCTGTCTGTGAAGAGATGTTTTGATGGAATGAAAAATCAGATTCAATTTCCTCTGATAAGGAAGAATGTTAATTTTCTCCTCTGCTTTATGCAAGTTCACCTGCGTGTTATGAATGTTGTGGTTGTTACATGCCAATATGACATTTGGAAAAAAACTCTTCAAACATAATAACAGTGAAGAATCTTTCAACAGTATGCGGATGAAGTGGAGCGCCAAGCATTAATTTTGCAGATGAGGAAGGCGGCAGTTGTAATTTATATTTTTTTGGGTGCAATCTGGCTCCTACCCCGTCTGAGCAGGCTTCGAGCAGCTTTTCTGCAAAAGTGTCTGAGTGGATGGGTGCAGCCCAGAAATGGTGATCACAACACTGCACAGCAGCAGGATTAGGCCAAGGAATGATGCTATGTTTCCTCTCTCCTTCGGTAGCTGCCTTCTGAAACTCGTGTTTAGCAGGAATTAATGCGCATTGTAGTGTCACTCCTCTGACCCTGTTGTAGCATCAGGCAAAACCATTTGGAGGGATGTATCTGATCCAGAGTCAGTAAATGATGCCTGTTGACTTCACTTAGGGATGACCAGATCATTTGTAGGTTTTTATCTGTTGTTTCCTTAGGGTTTTCCACTTTCAGTGCCCTTTGCAAATATGAATTCATCGATCCTGAAGCACTTCATGTGGCAAATTAAGTGATTTAATTACACAATTTGGTTTTGCCTTCTACATTGCTAGGCAATTTAGTTCAGTGACTGGATTAGAGAAGAACATCCCATCAATTGATGGGTCAGCAGTGGAAGATCCAAGTATACCATGAGAAATGTGGTCTGCAGCTGCTCTTCCGCAGCAGAAGGGTTAAGCTTCTTGGCTTGTGTGCGTTGGGTGGACCAAGTGTATCCAAATTTATTTAAGTGGAGTAGCTGGGGTCTACCTGAGGATGGAAATACAGGATGGTTTCAATGATGGGATGCAACAGAGATTTAATCTATTATCTTCCATGCTTTGAGAAAAAACAGTGCAGAAAGTCCACAGTGACAGTCGACATCAGTGTTTTTCCTCTTTGTAGTGGATGTTTTAAGTCTTTCCTCTGATGAAACAAAAGCCTTGTCCTCAGATAAGCAATCCAAAGCAGGACTTTGGAGAAGAGATTTCTCTATGACAGAGGGTTTTTTTCTTCCAACATACACTATGGAGAACTCATGGAGGTTGTAGCCCAGCTGAAGCACCAGTGACTGCTTGTGTTTCAGCCGCTATAGGTGAACTATTTGTTTTGAGAGGTGTAAGAGACACATTCGCTGAAACCCAGACGGTGTGTCTGAGCCATCTCTCCCAGTGACAGACACGCTGAGGGACCGCAAGGAGAAGTCACAGCGGCGACAGGTCATACCAGAGCAACTCACAGCGATCTGTTGTTTTCTCTAACGGCCCCACACCACTTTTTTACCTGGGCAAAACACTTCATCTTTCAGTGTCTGACACTCCTGGAGTGGAGAAAATGGGGTTTTATATCTCAGTCCCAGTCCTAGCTCTGGTTCCTATTGCAATGGGCTGTGCGTGATGGGCTCAGCAGAGGAGCATCAGAGACATACATCTGTATAAGCTCTACCCCGTGACTGACGGCTGCACTCTGCGGTGGCAGCAGTGACATTCAGGCAGGTTTCTCATTGCTGGGAAGCATCACGAGATTGCTACTGCTGGCGGAAAGTATCGCCTCACATGCTGAATGCAATCAGCTGATGGAGCCTGTTAAAGACTGAATTGAGATGAAAAGCTGTAATGCAGATGTGTCACATCACGGTTGCGTTGTCACTCTATTCCTTTGTATGATACGGCAGATCCACAGCAATTATTTTTAAATGCAGTCTCTATTACTGCAAAGCGGCACCTTGGAATATTTACTATTTTATTTGCTTCATGCCAAGTGAGATTTCACTCAATTTTGTCATTAAAACTGCTGTCCTCTGCTGAGGAAAGAGAATATATTTACATAAACTGCTCTCCAGTAATTCTGTGTTTTCTACAGGAATAGGGGCTGGCATAATTTCCCAATCTCATCAAGCTTTGTCCACAAAAATCTGTGCTGATGAGCCTGTGGGACCGAAGGCAGGTGTAAGGGAAAGGAGCACAAATCTGTTCATCGCGCTCAGCGGGCTGTAGAAAGGCTAAACGGACCAAACTCCCATTCCTTTGTCACTCCTGTACCTGCAACATGGGTCATCTTTGACAAAAAAACCCCTCCAAAAACCAGCTACACAAGACCCTCTTCGATTTTGCAAAGTTGTGCAGTATTTTCGAGGTACTGGCAGAACACAATTTAGGAATGAAGAGCCGCCGTCTGAGATGAGTCTGCTGGATCCCCTCTGCAGTTCCCACTGCACGCAGTTATCATCTCCCTTTTACAGAAATCATACGACTGGCTGGATTGGCAACCCTGCTCCCAAATCGTGAGGGGTGACTCTCCCCAATAATGAAAATTTTGAGTATTTTTCCATATAGTGCTAGTGCTTTTACTCTTCATCATCTTATTTCCATCACCATGACAGCCAGGAAGGTACAACTCTAAAAGCCAGAACGCTGCCTGTCTCGCCTAATCACGCAAGCCTGGGAAGTGGATTTTGGGGGCGGGGGGGAGGGAAGCCAAATGCTGTGAAATTTGAAATGAAATGGGGAGCGTTGCGGCCCAGAGCAGGGGGGGTGCGGCGCTGGCTGTAGCACCGGCTCCCTCCCAGGTCTCGGACGCGGGATACGGGACTTGCTTGAAATTTCTTTGTCCTGTCGTTGTCTTACAGAGAAAAAAAAGTGTTCATTTATCTAGGCTGTAGAAATGCAAAATACACACATGCGCACACACAGGCATTAAGACCCCCTCTATTTAGTTGCTAGTCCTCTTCTCTCTTAGACTTCTGCTGTTCCAGGCACGAGCCTCTTTTTAACCTGGGAAATAGTCCGGCTTTATTTCACGGGTGCACCGGTTCCTGGGTGCGACTATTCGGTACTGCCGCCAGGACTGTGTTAAAACCTAATTTAAATAGAAAAGAAAAATCTGTTATGTGTTTGGAGAGAAATCCTGCTGCCGGCCCCGGGCCAGGGCCAGCAGCGGCTGGGAGCTTTGGAAAAGAAATCTTCCTATTAAAATGCTGTTGGTGCCTGGAGCTGCTGCTTGGTGCAGTCAAGCATGTTCCACGTTTCACATTTTGTTTAATGTTAGACACTTTGTCTGGCCTCTTCTGCAGCTTGCTTTGTTTCTATTAATTATCTTTTTGATTTTCTTTTGCTTCCTTATCAACTTTGCTTACTTTTTTTCTGTAGGACTTCAGATCAGCTGTCTAAAGCAAAAAAAAAAAAAAATTAAAGTGAAGCTTTTTTCTCCCTTGCTGACACTGAAACAATGAATATGGATCAGAATTTTCATTTCCTTTTTTACCACATCCATTTGCTTGATAGAACAAGCTTGCCAGCCTAGTTTTACTTTGATAAACCTAATAAGGAAAAAGCACTTTCCAGCTCCATATTATTTTATGCCTTGTTTGTGACTTCAGCATCCCTTACACAGGTTTAAAGACAATTTATTCTTTATTGCCCTTGAGTCATTTCGGGAGAGCACTTGTGTTTTTTCTGACATAAAAATGTCCCCCCGTAACATGATGAATATTAAATAGGTGCTTGAATGAAAATGAAATGACTCGCTCTGACCTGACAGCTCCGTTTATTGCAGCGTGGCCGGGAGAGAGCCGAAATGTTGGTGTTGTCCGGCCGTGGGTGCAGGGCCCCGCTCCCGAATTCCTTCATCAAAGGACCAATTTCATGAATGGACCTAGACGCTGGTGTGAAATCTCTTCTGTGGAGGGTATGTCCTGCTTTCCTAAGGCGTTCATTTGCTGCCCAGCTGAAAGCAGACCTTGGCTGCAAAAATACGGAGCTGGTTTCTGCTCCTCTGGTGCCGCAGTGGAGCGGTGTTGGCCCAGGGCGGCTCTTCCAGCAGGTGTAAGGTGAAAAATCTGGGTTAATTTATAAGGGTGACGTGTTGCTTTTAATGAGACTGATAGTTTTGCTGTTTTGATATCGGCAAGGAACGGGGATCAGACCCTCGCTGTGCCTGCAGCTCCCCAGATCGCTCATCTTCTCCGCGCGAGCAGGGCGAGCTCGGCAGCACGAAATGCCCCGGGCAGATCCAGAGGCCGACGCACGGCCGTGCCGGCGCCCGCCGGCCCTCGCCGGGAAAGCGGGGCAGAAGCACCGGCCCTCGCCGGGGAAGCGGGGCAGAAGCTGCGGCTGAGCGGAGGAGGAATCGGTGGGTTCCTTGCAGAGCTGTGCCGGACGCTTTAGCCCCTTCGGGTGCCAATCCGTGCGGGGGGGCTGCCGGGGAGGTGGGGTGGTGAGATGGCTGCAGGCAGAGCTGGAATTACCGCTTACAGAAAGCAAAGGGGCTGGCTGGGGTTTTTTCTTCTACTACCAAGACAACAGAGAGGGACTCTATTACTATAGAGGAGCATTAGAGGGAGGTGAAATCAATTCCTTTCTCGTTCCTGTACTCGGAGGACAGTCCTGGAAGTGTTGCCTTCTCTACCCCATAATGTGTTCAGTCACTCTTCTGGCCCAGAGCCGTCACCGAGACGGGGACTTTCCCATTCCTCGTGGATACGTTCAGCTGCTCGCCATGCCGGGGGTGAAGGACAGAAACCCATCTTGCGCACAAGGCAGCGCTTCATACTGGTGCTGGCTGGAGCGCCGGTATTGACATTCGCAAGGTCTACCAACAACTTACATTTTTGTCCTCTCCCCAATGTGTGACATTTTGAATATTTAAAAGAAGGGGTTTGCCACTGAGGTTAAAATGGAGCAAAATAAATTCATCTGGAAGCTCAGCAGCACGGCATGGACCAAACCCAAGGCACTAATCCATAACTATGGTGCAGAATTGCTGGCGCCGGTACCGCGCGGGGGTCGGCGTTGCCTGTTGACGCCCGATTGTCCCCTCAGTCCCTGCGGGGCCGGCAGTGCCGGCCTGAGACCCTGTGCCGGTCTTCACTGGCAGCTTCCTTTAATTCCTTTTTTCCTCCAACACTTTCCTAGTCAATAATTCCAGAGTGGATATTTTACACGTGTAGCTGTGAGCACATTTTTAAGTGTTTGCAGGATCAGAAGGGAAATGCAACTCGTTTTTTAGCTGTTTGCTCCCTCGTTTAGCTCCTGGATGGATTTTGCTGCTGCCTTCCCAGACATACTAACTCGCTCCGGTTGCTCTTCCTTCCCTGGGTTATGCTGTTTCCAGAGACAAATGCAGGTCCAGTCCGAGTGATGATACGAGTCATTAAATGACTAAAGATGATGGTGTCATTTCAGGGGAGCGGCAGATCTCTGTGGTGGCCTTTCTGTGCTGCAGCCGGTAATGAAGGCGATGGGGTTGTTTGAGTAGTGTGGTGCAGACTGGATTTATTATTCTTTTCTCTCTAGGTATTTCTCCGACTAGTGTAATGCGTGAATTCATACTGCATTTTCTTCTGTTCCATTTGGGAACTGATGGAAATATGGCTGTGTAATAGGGTGCAGTACAAGTGCCCTTACTGAGTCAAACATGCTCACATTACGATAACCGCTTTTCCCTGTGGGAAGTATTTATTTACAGGGAATAGAAAAATGACTATATTGGCACTACCTATAAGTACAAGGGGGACAACCAGATTAATTATTGCTTGCTTTAGCAAAAATGGCTGGGTAATGGCGCAGAACAAATAGCGTAAATTTACCTGAGATTATTTTAATTAGCGCGTTCTCTCAACTGAAATTAAAAACTATCCCCTGCCTGTGTTAGGTAGGGAGGCTCCCCAGCCACCCCCCGTAGCAAATGTGACTGCCCCAACCACATCGTCTTGGTCTGCTCTGAGACCGCTTTCTGCTCTGCACTGTCCACCGCCTCGCTCGCCTGGCAGTTCTGCGTTTCATTTCATGGGAATGAAAGAATTGGCAGTATTCTTACGATTCTGCATTAGTAAATAATTAAATTCTATAAAAGCATTAAGCAATAATAGATCGGATTGAGCTAATGTGAGTGTTAAGATCTATATGAATGTTAGCCAAAACGTATATTTAGTATTCAAAAATTCATACTACGATAAACCCAGTGTGAACGCAGCAAAGCAAGTGATGATTCATGCTGATTCCCTGCACCGGTCAGGACTAAAGCAAAAAAGGTGGGGATACATCCACACTCCACAGAGACACATCATATCCCAATTTGTCAAGTCTGTTAAAGGTGATGTTGAAGTTAGGAGCAGCTTGGCTTTGCCTCGAGGCCAGGCTGGACTTCACGCAGCGCCTGCCCGCCCGAGCTTGTTGCTTGCGCCTCCGATGGATGGATGGTTGAAAGAATTGGCTTCCCAGATCTTCCAGAGACCCTTGCAGAAGTTGAGCCCTGGGCCCACGGCGTGTCTCATCGCGTGGCCACGGGACACCCCTTCGCGGGGCGAAAATCGCTGCTGGGAGGGCGGGTGAGAGCAGCTCCGGGGGCTCGCAGGCAGAGATGCCATCGCAGAGCGGGTGGTGGAGACGGGGCCGACGTGGGGTCACCCCGGGCAGCTGTGGAGAAGCCCCTGTCCCTTGAGGAGGGGTACTGAGAGCAGCAAAAAGGGGTGTCCTCAGGAGCGTGCAACGAAATCAGCCCCGCGATTGTAAGTGTCACCAGAAAAAGGGCAGAGCTCAGCGTCTGCATCGCTTTTGGTGCTGTTGGTTGTTAAGACTTTTTTCAAACTGCTATTTCTTTCTAAAGCATCGGCCTTGACACGCGGCAGGACCGGCCCCAGCTGCTGCTGGCGGGTGCTGGTTGCTGTATCCTGGCACCATCGCGAGGACGGGATCTGCCCTCCCAACCTGGGGTGCGTTTCCCCTCTACACTCTAACTTTGGGGTGCATGGCAAAGCCCAAAACGCAGCATTAGTTGCATTCAAATCTGTATAGCTTGTCACAAAACTAAAGGACTAAAGGAGTAAACCAGCTCCCTCCTCTTATTTTCCCACCCGTAAGCGCTTGCAGAGGTGTTTTGCAACCTTGCCGTGATGGCAATAAGCCTTTATCTGAACAAATTGATCCTGAGATACTGGAGTTTGTACCTTGTTTGCTGCCGCCTTGCCTGCTGTTTCTATCCTGGCTCTGAGCAGGTACAAATAATGAATTAACTGCTGGATAAGCCCCATGCTCCCCAGAGCAATTATTCTGGCTTCTGCCATAGCAGACTCAATTTGTCCTGCAATAACTACAATTTTCTGAGAAGTTAGTTCTGGTTCAGGCACTAATCATCCACATCTGCGCGGCGTGAGTATTTTTTGGGGGGGAGCCAGTTGTGAGTCAAGCTGTCAGATTGGCACGTGAAAAAGCACGTCTTCGGAGTGCCGCAGTCCTTTCGGGGATGCAAATACGCTCCCAGCTTTGTGTGGCATTAAGTCAATTAGCGGAGAGAGGAACGGTATAAAATATGCAACGATCTTGAGCACTTGGGTAGTGCGTTAGCAACCTTTGCTTCCCCATCTCTGGAAGATCAGCACCAATGATTTAACATGGATTTAAATCTCAAACATATAAAATTTGTTTGCAAAAGGTGCTGCAGGCTAGAAATGGAGGTTAGAAAGGTTATTTCGTACATCTGCTAATTAATTCTGGGCAAGAAGTGTCATTAGATAGCAAGAAAGATAATTGTGCCAAACGGTGTATTTGAGCAGCAGCCGGCACGCAGCGGGCAGGCGGGCACCCGTGAGCCCTACCCACGCCTACCCGCCCGTTGTAAAAACGAATTACGGCGGTGACTGGGACACCCCAGCCTAGAGATGCTGACCTGCTCAAGGCTCTTCTCTCTGTGTTTTAGCTTCAGGGTGCTCAAACACAGTGTGAAACAGAGCAGGGTGAGACACCAGTTCCCTATTTTGCAGGACCGGGATTGTGTACGTTAACGAGTGGGCTTCGCCCATTTTCCTGTTGCAAAGAAACGAGTGGGATGAAATTTCCAAGTCCTAATAGTTGGAAGCGGCCCAAGAGGACAGCGAGGATGTGGTGGCAGGGGAGAGCCCCCGGGGTCTGCGAAGGGCTTCGGGGCTTGGAGGGTCTTCCAAGTAATTCCAAGCAGTCTTCCATCTTGAGATAGGCCAAAGGGCTTTAAGATCATATGTAAAGGAAACGGTGACCCCACCCCAGCGTCCTGGTGAGGCGCTGCTGGTTGCTTTTGCTACTGGGCGATACCTGGAATAGCGGCAGGGCGTGCTTTGTGTGCCTCTTCTGTTCCTGTTTGCTCGCCCGCCTCGTCACGTTGATTAGCTGAATCTGGCCATTTCCCCTAATTGTGAGCCGCCCCCTCCTCTCCCGAGGCTGACAGCAGGGACCCCTCCCTACATACAACACCAGCAGCTCTCCCCAAAACCTTCCTCTGCCTTTCCAGCCCGGCTTTGTTCCCAGCACCTCCCACCCCTGATGCCTCCATCCAGTGCTAAAGTCCCTGCTCGCTCCCGGCTGTGACACTGCGGGCAGTTTGGGCAGGTCTTCTGCTAGACTTTTTTCCCCCGGTGCGTTGTTAGGGAAAGGCGTGAAAACCTCAACCCAGCTGGTCTTCAGAGCGTTGGACTCACACAACGTTGGTGGGACCCGTGAGCTCAGCCTGGGGATGCCCGTGGTCCTCCTGGGCACGTACATCAGCTGGGGCTGTGGGCCTGCCCGGGGTGAAGGGCACCCGGGGACGGGTGCTAAGTGACATTTGGCCACCGGTCTGGGGTAGAGCTGCCTCAAGTGTCCATGAAACGTCGCCTGCACTTCGGAGACAAAGTGTGCCCTGACTGGTAACGGCCTTCTGCGGGAAAAGAGGAGATAATCGCTCTTTCGTATCTGCCCCCAGAGATGCAGGGTTATTGAGCGCACAGCAGTGGGCAGAGCTTCTCAGGGACTCCTCCAGTGATGGGGATCAGCAGCAGGTATTGTAATCCCACCCCCGCAGGTAAAATAACCCTACCCTTTTCCTGCCCTGGCCTTGGCAAGAAACTTGGCAAATTGCCTTTTTGCTGGGACTAGTGAGGTGCGGGAGTGTTTCTGCACCAGCTTCCTCGCTGTGACCAAGGTTTCCTTCTTTGCACAGGGTTTTGCTGAGTCAAAATTGCCTGGTGCGTTAAAACAAACGATCTCTGTAAACAACGGTAGCTGCGTAATTGGTGTTAATCACCTGTGAAACCTCTGCCTCATCCCCAGAATACTGCCAATGTCTTGGGTGCTTGTACCCTGTATATAAATAACCTTCCCAGTGTCACGCTGTTGTCCGAAATGCAAAGTCCACCCCTGGGAGGCTTTGGCAGGGAGATTTTATGGTCTTGTGCCCAATCTTTAAGCAGATGCAGAATCACAGACAGTGTTAGATCCTGTTTACTCATTTTGAATAGATTATTAAGTGTTTATTGGTACCGAAAGAGCATAATTAAATAGCGTGCCAACTGCAGATGAACACTATATTGATGATGGCTGGTGGCACGGGAGATGAGTGAATTTTATTAACGTTGTCATTTCCAATCCTCAGCATCGTGAAGGACTTGGACGTTTTCTATTACTGTTGCAGATCTACCTTAACATCACTAAAGCAACCATAGTGTGGGAAATTAGGTATAAACTGAAAAATAATTAAAGGCCCGGTGACAACTTGATAACACTGAATAATTAAAGTGTTGGTAACAAATCCTGAATTTTAATTTTCTCGCTATAGCTGATACCAGTAATTGAGATCAAAAGCATCTTCGCTGCTTTAGGAAAGCTCACCTATGTATGTGTTATTTAAGGAGGGGAAGGAAAAAAGCTGAAAACCATAGCTCTGTGTTAGGTCTGCTAACAGCTCGGGAATCACGTTAAATCCTGCAGACGGGAAGGTGCCGGAGCCGACCGAGCCGCTTCCCTCCAGCGCTCTTCGAACAGCATTAAACTGCGGGAGGTACCTTCAGCAGCCCCGGCAATGTTATTTATATTTAGGATACACTCCTTAGGCAATACGTGAGTGGAAATGATCAGGGGCATTCATTTTGAAGCACATGGCCACTACACGGGGGCAAACATGAGACCTGCAGCACGGACACGGGGCTGTGCAAAGACGAACCCGATGGCACGAGCCGTGGAGCAAGAAGAGATGGCCAAGTTCCACTGGAGCTGCTTCATTCGCTTTTCTTTCTTGGGATTTTTGAAGCGGTTATGGTCTTGCCGCATTGAGTTTTCCCAGATGTTCGGTGCTGGTCCTTTCGTGACTCCTCAGCCTGCCTGGGGCTGTGGGTCCCCTCCCGGCTCGGCGATCGGAACCTTTCTGGGGTAAGTAGCTAAAATCTGGTGGGGGGGAAAGGAAATGAGATTTTGTGGCCACGTGGGAGAGCGAGGACAGAGGGAGGGAGCTGGGGCCTGTCATCACCTCGGTGGCCATGCAGGACTTACCTAAAATAATAGTTACAGTTGCTGTAACGATGGCTTAAACAACATCCTTGTCTGAAAAGGTATTAAGTACCTTAGCGTTGCCCAGAGTTCGTGCTGCATGTTTTTACCTATGCAGGTAGATGGGGCTGCCTCCAAGCATTGCTGGGGCTGACCCTGCACCCCTCTATTGGCCAGGGTCACCCCGCGAGGGCGGCACGGGGGTCGCAGGGGCGGCTCTGCTCTGCGCTGCATTACGGGGTGCTGACCCCAGCTGGATCCGGCCGGGGTGCGGGACTCGGGGAGGAGCCCAGTAGAAATTGTCCATAGCTGGAGGGAATGGCAGGGGTGCAAAGAGCTCCTAGAAGAACCTTTTATTTTTGTGTATATTCAGGTAAAAATAAATAAACCATTGAGGTGTTACAATGGCACACAGCTTACGAACTGGAAAATTTCCAGCATTTTGCAAGGTGATAGAAGGTTGCCTGTGCTTGATGTTTGCAGTAAAATAATCCCATTTTTTATTGTGTATCTATCCACATGCACATATAAAATTTTAAAATTAACTCTATTTGCTCCCTATGCTGAATTTTTTGTCTAATAAAACCAGGTGATAATAATATTTTGACATAATTTCAAAGCCATGTTTAAATAACGTTGTTGGAGGCTATAAGCTGTATCATGACTCCAACGAGCTGAAAAGCCGAGCACCTCCCTCGCTGTCCTTGTCCCGTCGGCGGTACATGATTCGAAGGAAAGCACAGAGAGACTTGTGCGAGCGATGCCTTTCCGTGGCAGCGCTTCTTCCCCTGCGTGCATGTCATGTCATTGCATTCATCTGCCTGTGTTTATCGATCAGCTTTATTGACCTCAACTTGACAGCGAGCACAGTGTTGCTGCCTCACACGAGAGTGGGCACAGCTTAATGTGTGGTGAAGAGCATTTTGGCTCCGGTCGCACGTTTAGGACTGGGAGTGCCTTATCTCCTCCGTTATTTCATCCACTGCTGATCCCTTGTCAATTATCTTGATATCCTTTGTATCCCACCTGACCCCTCATTTGGAAACTCTTTGAATCAGGTATTGGCTTTGCTATTCAGTCTTCCCTGGGGATTCCAGCAAAAATCAAACTGTAAATAATAAACAGAAGCAGAAGGTGTTTCTGCAGGACTGGGACACCAGGGGATGCTTGGGGAGAGCCTTCACACCCGATACCCAGCTGCCTTCCCAAAGACTAGGAGGTCTTGGGATGAAATAAACCACAAATACCTCGCAAAACGCGGACTCTGCTCCAAGGGACTGATAATCTCAGTGAGCAAAAGGAAGAGTTGTTGGGAGGGAGAGAGGAAAAGAAAAAAGACTTTGCTGAGGTCTTGCAGTAGACCAGCAGCTCCTCTACTGCATGGCATCCCATCTTCTCCAGCAAACCTATGCCCACATTTAACGATCTTGTTGAAGATTCCTGTAGCTCAAGCAGTCTCTCCTAAGAGCTGCTGCTGGAGCAGATGGGACAGGGGATGTACGGCTGCAGCAAGGGTGCAGGAGGCACCCGAGGCCATGCCCGCACCGGGGCGAGGACGTGCCAGTCCTGAGCACATCACAGCCGGTGTCACGGCCCCGTGGCAGGGCAGGACCCTGCAGGCACTCCCCGCTGCATTTTGGGGATACCTGCAGATGCCAGGGGGAGCTTGGCCCCGGAGGACCAGCAGCAATTGCGGGGGGCGCATCCTGCACATCATCCGCTTTGGGTGCACAGCTCTTGCCACGGTGCAAAGCCAAGGGCAGGAGGAAGGTGTATTTTCCAGGCAAGAGTTTTCACCGGGTTTGGCTCTGCTGCCTCTGTAAGAGCCGAGCAGCACAACGGCAGATTGTAAAGGGACTCAGGGCCCTGTAACTCTATCAGTTTTGATCAATTTTTCAGTCGAGTTAGTAATACACCAGAGAGCGTGTCAACGTGCTTTATGGAGGTCTGCAAGTGCCTACCGTGGCTAATCCATAAAGCTCAGATGGTTTCCTGGAAAACAGACGTTTTGTTGTCACCATGAGGAGACTACTAAGCAGCAGGGGGGAAAAAAAATAGAAGAAAAATACAGGGAGGCTGCAGTACCTGCTCGAGCTGCTGGGAACACGGTGGGCAGGGACCCTGGGCAGCACCTGAAGGACGGGCTCAAGGCAGCTGCCCGCAGTGTCCGACAGCCAGAGAGCGCAGGGGAACGGCCACCGCTGCCGTCCCAGTGCCCCTTCAGCCCTTCCACCCTCTCGCCCAGGAAAAGCAATTGCACTTCTGTTTATTTTTAATGATATCTAACAATCCATTTTTAGCAATTCTTGGAGATGCAATTTAAAACACAAAACAGTCCGTCCTCCCCCCCTTCTGCCCCCCAATCCTTAAAACACGGATTGCTATGAACTAGTGGCATTAGCTCTGTGCTTTAAGCGTATTGAGTAAGAAAGTCGCGTCATCACTTAAATACTTGAATGGTTCTCCCAGTTTTCTGAATTTATCATTATAATGTAAGGTTATTTTGCTTTCAGGGTATTTACCAAAGCATTTTTCTCGGACTCCCCATCTGAGCTGGTTAGCTGCCCGAGACACCCTGACTCCCCAATTTTATGAAATTGCTTTTAAATGAAACCATTTTTGGACTCTTTCAAAGCATCTTCTGTGTTTTGAACCCTGAAGTGCATTTTGGGTACCCCACCATACTACAGAAGCTGGAATTTTACTGTTGAAAATATGCTAGGAGAGTTTTTTCACATTCACCTGACTCCAGGACCTGGGAATTAGTAAGAGCACCAAATATCCTGAAATTTAAGATAAAAATAGTAAGAATGAGTGCTCACTGTGGAAGCGCAAGGTGAATGGAGGTCAGAGCTGAAAATTAATGCATAGTGGGAGCCCTCCTCACTCCTTACCCCCTGTAGCATTACTTATGCACTGCATGGATTCCCGCAGCCCATATGTGCTCATGGTATACATATGTGGAGTGCTTCTGCCCTAGACACCAGGGCTCATCCTGCCTGCACCTCTGCCAAATCAACCTTTCTGATTTTCTCTCTCTTATTCATAGGAGAAATACAGATTTCAAAGGAGGAGATTTGACTATTGAGCCTAAGGAAAGTCTCCTGGCTTTTTTCCACAGTAACCGTTCCAAAGTATGGCCATTTTCAGAGATTAGCAGTTTGCTGAATATCTTTTTTTCCCCACTGTGTTCGATACAAACTACTTTTCCTTTCCACAGCCTATAAAAGAAGACTAGTCCGCAAACTGAAAGCCAAGTCCTTCACCCTTCCCCATACCGAGTCTTGATGCAGAGAATAATATTTGGCAAGCAGTAATCACATTGTAACCGTTGCCTAAGGCCTCTTTCATACAGGATGAGAAGTCAGCGAGTGACAAGTTTCCAGATGACCTCTGTCAGCTCCTAAAAAGAAAAACCAAAGACAACAACAGCCCATGTTAGCGGAAAAGGCCAGCTCAAGCACAACTAAACGGGGATCCAAGCGTAAGAGAAAGAGCAGAAAAGTGTCCTTGCATCACCATCTAGTGGCTTTTGGTAAAATAAATCTGTAATCCCTTTCATTTGGACATTTTCTCCTCTATCTGTTAATGCAATCTGCTAAATGATAGACAAGCACGTTGCTAAACTTGGATGAGAAATGCTGGGCTGAGTCTAAGCTGCTCGATCAGATGTATTTCTTCAGATTCAATTTTTCATAAATATTCCCCAGTAAGTTTTCAGGCTTTCAAAGTGGTTTTCTTCCTCCGCTCACTTTGTGGCCGGCTGCCACGCGCCGGGGGACCAACGGGCATATTTGCTGCCTGGTATAAATACCAGGGTTTGAGAGATGGCAGAACGTACAGCAAATGGAAAGGAAACATTAACCCAATTTTCAAAGAAATGTTAATTTAGCTAAGGATATTCTTTTTAAGAGCAGGACAAACCAGAAAGATTCACAGAAGATCAGCCAAAGCTTCTGTGAAAGGTGAGCATCGCCCATTGGGCTTGTGTCCGCTCTCCCACCATTTGCTCTCTCTGTTTACCCAGAAAAGGGCGAATTGTCATCTTATTTCCATCAATGGCGTAAAAAGAAGTATTCCAGTTTTGTAACAGATTTTTGCCTGGCAGAGCGGCTTCTCTTGGGGTACTTTGGGTGCTCGGAGTGTTCAGGCAGTGTCACGCATGCCGCGATGGCTGGGCTCAGCCTTGCTTTAAGAGGAGGTAAGTAAACAGAATTTCAATTCTGATCCTTCATTTCAGGTGCAATCGAAGTGTAATCAGTAACATTAATAATTCAATGCTACTTTTGTGCTATCTGCTCTCTGAGCTCTCTGTGGCCCTTATGGGAGCTCAGCACCCATGGGTGTCTGGGTCTGCCAGAGGTTTGCATCACCTTGCAACGTGCTGTGATTAACCCGAACTGCCCAGCTGTAACTCCTGCACCTGCAGACTTACTTGCTCCCAGTTACGGGCTGGTTAGCGAGCCCCACTGAAGCACAGGATCATCGATTTAGCACACCAGCACTGCTCAGAAACCTTGACATAAAGCAAAGCTCCCACGACGCTGAGCTCCCCCGGACACAACCCGCTCCTCAGCCATCCCAGCCCTGCGGTGCTGCATGTGAGGGTCCCTTACCACAGCCTTGTTTCTTACCAAAATCTCCTTAGTCCAGAAATACTTGAACCAGAAATACTTCTCAAAGACCAGTCTCCACAGCCTTACTATTTGCACTGCTGACTTTGAGCTAGGGACAAAATCCTCTCTCATCGGCAACCCTCCACGTTTCCGTACAGCGGGGTTTGCAGGTGCCCTGGTTCTGGAGCCCTGTACCTGTCGGATGTGTTCAATCCTGCCGACGCTGTGCTCCCAGCAGCATGGCAACAGCCAGGGACAGTCAAATGCTGAGCGTGTTTTCCTGGCTGAAGACCTGCGAGCTCTTGAGGGGTAAAAGGCACGCTTTACCGTACCTGTCTTTTCTTTGCTCTCAGCGAGGTTTTTTTTTTTTGAAGGCTTTATGGTCTGTAGAGCAAAAGCTGGTCTTCACCTTGAATCAAAGAGCCTTTTCTGAAGGCGGTCACGTTGGCCTCTCCCTCTGCCCTTGCCTTAGCTCTATAATTACAACTACATGAGGTATGACCCCTAGTAAAATAGTTTGAAAAGGGTGGTTTGAAAAGGTCTGGAAGAACTGCACCAGCAGCCAGGCTTTAATGAGAAGGCAGGAAGGGCTGTGTTAAAAAACATAATTGATCTCCAGACCTAGATGCTTCATTTTTTTGGGAGGTTGAATCGAAATGCAGCTGGAGCGGCCGGGCCCCGCAGCAGCGAGTGCTGTTGCTGCCGGGGAGGGATGGGTCCTGCTTCTCCAATGTCATCTTTTTCAGTATTTATCAGAAGTCATATTCTTTTTCTTATAGGGAAAAAAAACTGTATACACATATAAAAATAAATACTGTTGCTCGAACTCCAAGATCTACTGCTGCCCAGGAGCTGTTAAATATTTAATAGGATTAATGCAAAATAAAGTGTCTTCCTTTAAGGAGAAACCTTGTCTTTAACTATCAGGAAAATGGGTGCTACAGAGTTGCTGGTTATCTTCCTCTCTATCAGAACTTGCCTGATGCAGAATAACATGTTTGCACTAAGTATTTCGCTTTGGAGAATATAGAAACTGCTGGTTATACCTTAGAAGTTTTGCCGAGGAAATGGAAAATATCTAACTAACTGATGAAAAGACTTCCGTTAAAAAGAGAAACACTGCTGCAGAAGGAAAGAGTTCTGCTCACAGGAAAATCAAAGTTACATTACATGGACCTTAATCAGTTCTTCTAGGTGGAGCTGGGATGTTTGCAAAACATAAACTAGTAATACCGTGAAGAACCCTGCAAATATTCTAGGACCTTCTTGACATTCATCAGCCTAAAAGCCGATCACTATTTAGAAGATAAATTCATTGAAATTTGATTTCCAGATACTCAGACTTTCCTGCCTGGAGGCTCAGGTCCAAGGCTTGTCGTGGTGGGCTCATGGAACCAGGGCATCGAGGGGGCTCGGCGCCGTGGGCGATACCAGCCCCGGGCAGGCTTGCCCCGGGGAAAAACAACTGACCTATTTCTGCAGGATCAGCCCAAAACTGACGGCCGCAGCCGCAGCGTGGGGGGAAAAAACACTGTTGCTTTGTTTTTCTCGCACCGCAGCCCGGCTCTAGCTTTAGCCATCATCTCACCTCTGAGATCAAAAAACCCCAATTTGTACGAAAAACACATTTTAGCGCGGATTTAGTCATGAGCTTGCCAACAACCGAGAGCAGAGCGCGCGGAGGGTACATCCTCCAAAGCCACCCTGCCGCCAATTCCTGCCGGCGCGGGCAGCTGCCCACAATGTGCTGTTGTTTCCAGCGCAGGGGGAACAAAGGCCGTTGTTGTAGGCTAATGCCAGCTCAGTTGTGGCATGCGCCTACGTGGGCTGTTGGAGTCGGGGAGGGGGGGGAACACGGCGGGGGCCGGGAGGTGGTATCAGCCCCCAGTGGGTGTACAAGGAGGTTTCCAAGGGCTGTGCAGCTCCTGGATGCTGGAGGTTTCTTTACAGCTCCGGTTTGCTCCGGGGAGGTAGGGCTTTCTGCCGCCACCCGTGGGATGCCGATCCCTGCCGGTGGCGTTGGGGTGGGTGGAGGGGTGCCTGGGCCAGGGCGGGTGGTGTGGCTTAGCTGGGATGAGGCGGAGGGGGCTGGGGGACACGAGGG
>NW_009228701.1:44388-44839 GCF_000690835.1 Fulmarus glacialis
TCATCTGCTAACCCTGTTCTGCCCGTTGCCTTCAGGGAAAGGGAGTGGAGAGGACCCTACTGTTGTGCTTTCCACCACCAGACCTCACTTGGAAATATAAGTCTCTAAATTCTTTCTTTTTTACATTTGTGTTATTATATTTTAGTCAAAAGGAACATCAGTCTTGTGGACGCTAGTAGGAGAAAAGGCTGAATCCAGGTGGGGGGTGCACCCGGGATGTTCTGTATTTGCAATAGCGACCACTGCACCTCCAGCCGAGCCATCCCATCCTGGGTGACCTCCAGCCACCTCTGGCTCAGACAGCTCACCCCCAAAAATGTTTCCTTGCTGTCTAATCCCTGTGCTTTAGCAAGCAGAGCGGGAGCAGGCTGGGCTCGCTGCCCCCCGCCCCGGCTGCCCGTCCCCCCCGTCCCCTTATGGGGATGGGACAGGGACAGGGGGTGCCAGGCTG
>NW_009228702.1:0-8599 GCF_000690835.1 Fulmarus glacialis
GGGGGCGGGAATTCCCCATTCCTCTGGCCATGTTTTTACCTGGGGATTAAAGATCTCAATTTTTATTTTAGAATAATGTAAATATCTTTATTGCGATCTGTTTAATCAGAATATGGTACTACACACTTTCAGGTTTTACTGACTGCTTGTTGCTCTGCCTTCTCTCTGCTGTAAAAAAAAGCCAAGACAGTTCCCATGGGAAATAAGATGTAAATTAGCAGGAGTGAACCACTGGACCAGATTATACAAATTTACCGTCTTTTGGAATTCCTAATATGTTCCTAAAAGATAAAAAGTCTATGGAGATGACTCTAGTTCTAGTTAGTTAATCATAATTGTCTCGTTATCATAACACTGCCTACAGGGCCCTACAGGAGTCATAACCTGCGTTTTCTGTAACACAAAGCTTGCACCCCTCGATGGGTGCATTCTGTGTAGAGGTGGCACTGTATCTAATCCTTCATCTCAGTGCATTACAGCATTGGAGGATGCTCCCAGATCTGCAGTATAATGTGAAAAAACTTTGAAGTCTGAAAATGCTATTATCAAACTTTTAAATAGGAAAAGACATTCAGTATTCTTAAATACTTGAATTATGCATGCTCATTATAGAAAGTAGGTATATGAATCGTACTTAACTCAGTGATTATTGTTTTAAAGAGATTATTTCTTCAGTAATGGTACCCTAAAAGTAATTTCTTAGGCTGGTTTTAACAACAGTAGGTATAAATAGTAATCTAATTATACTTAGGAGAGATTTATAGCTCTGATTACTATCGCTTTAAAATTTCAAAGGGACTGACATGAGCAATCAACACATCCCATACTGTGAATTCATCTTGCTATTGTAAAAACTACCTGCCAATTCTTGTCTGCAGAATGATATGCCATGCTTCACATATTATTTCAGGAATTAGTGATACATGTGCATAATGTATGCATTTTGTTCAATGCTAAGGCATAAAACATGAGTACTATCTAATAGGAGAGCTTAGATTTCCAGTCCTATAGTTGTTCCTTTTGTTTTGCTTTTTTCCAGATTTTTTTTTTGGTGTCTTTCTGGATTTGCCAACCAACTTATTATGCAGGGCTTGGTGTCCCTATATGAATTACACAACATACAGACAAATGATACTAAAAGCACATTACTGAAGTTTCAAATACACGTACATTTATTTGGAAAGAACAGATTTGAAGATGCTGCCCTATGTATACATGATGGTGGTTTTTTTTACATAACACAAACTTCTCGCATGGAATTATAGTCTTATTGGCTAATCTACTAAATGGAACAGGGAAAGTATATGATCTTAAGCATGGGATTACAGTTCTCCATACTGTGTAATTTTTAGCATGACCCCCTTGGTATGTTTTTTTATTCAAGCTGAAAAACACCTGCACAGTCAATGCCTGAACACAAGCTGGGGACCCAGGTAATTTCCTAATAGATAGTTTAGATGCAGCTAGTCTGTTTTGGGGGTGAGGAGAAGAGTTTGGTCATGTAGATCCGGACTGTGCTGTCACTTGCTCTCAGCCAAAGAGCAGTGCCTGACTTATTTTTTTCAGTAGCATAGACACAGTTGCACACATTATTTTTGGGAATTAATGAGGACGGTTGCAGGAAAAGGGATTTGTTAATAGAATTCTGCCCCTCCTCCTCTGCATTTGCTGCAAGAATAGAAAATGAACAGAAAAAAAAAAAAAAAAGGACAGAACAGTCAACTGCAGGAAACAAGAAATCCAGGAAAAACCCAAAATATTGAAGAAAGGTGTGTTAGTTCAGATCTGATGCATCCTGATTCTTGATGAAGACAAAGGCAACCTGCAAACATTATATGTTTGTCCTAATGCATCTGCATGAGAGGTTGATACAAGATAGATACAGCCTTCATTCTAGCATTTCCTTTTTCTTAAGTGTTTGACTTTGCAAATTTAACAATACTCACTGAGTATTCTTTGTGTACATGTATATTTTCTCCTTGTTTTGAAAATGATACCAATTGTCTTCTAGAGTGGTTAATCATAATGTTTTAGGTGAACTGCTCAGATTTCTGCTGCTTGAGTTAAGGAATAATTGATTGTAAGTTGTTCTGTGTGAATGATTATCACTAGATGAGCATATTTTGATAATATGATTTGTAATGGTCAAACAAAGAGGGATGCTGTGCTTCGTTTCAGGCTCTGCAGGAGCACATTCTCTGCTGGGCACAAACTTTTCTACACTTCCCTTTCCAGCTTGATCCCTTTTTCTCTTTTTCCTTTAAACTCTTTCTGTCCTGTCTCCATTTCCTTGCCAGGCATATTCTCCAACCTCAAGCTCTCTTAGCTCATGAGAGTAATTTTCTCCGTCTTTTTCTTCCCCACATTCTCCCAGTTGGTAATATATTTGCCTAGACATATCTTTATGCCTGTTTTTCTTGTGCCCCACTCCCCTGGTTTTACTATTCAGTTTTTTCTCTTATCCTTCCTGCATTAGAATGAGATGGGTTTCCTGCCATATACTGCTAGCAGGGGGATTACTGGGAGGGGTGGAGAGACAGGTTCTTGGTCACAGTTCCAGGATTACAGCGAAATTCTGCCTCTGCCAGCCGCAGCAGCCTCAGGCTGGAGCGTATCCATTCGGGTTGCACACGTGCAGCCCGGCGAGCCTGGGGAACTCTGAGGGAATGGAACATACCCACTCACCCTGGGGGGAGGCATGAATGCAGCCTAGGAAGCGGTCGCTACTGCAAATGGTGAGATCCTCAAGCACATTTAATGCAGAGAAGATCTTCAGGGACTTTTAGCTGAGAGAATCTAAAGTTTCTAATGACCCTGTGTACGCTGGGGTTTTTCTTCTCCCTCCATCCCCAGGGTTGTATCTTTGTTGAAGCAACAATAGAGGGCATACCACTACTCCAGTGAGTGGGGCCCTTTTAAAAAAACATAACCCCAGGATATTTTTTAATATTGCAAATAATTTTCTTCATTGCTGGAAGGAGCTAAATATTTTTAGGGTAAATTCCCGTTCCCTCCTTCCTGCAAATAATATGGCTGGCCTTTGCTGCATTCCATTTGGGGAAAACTTTATTTCCTGGCCTTGTCAGACCATCTCATAAACTTTTAAAGGGATTTAATTAAGTAACTTTGTTCTCATAATAAAATTACCTAACTTCCTTCATGTCCTCCCATCTAGCTTCAGTGTGTTCTCAGATTTCTTGTGTGCTGCCACTCTTTGGGCTGTGTGGCCATAAGCAGAGGTGATGTATTGATATGATTAAGTGAAATGCACATAGTTGATCAGCTTTTCATTGGGCAGCCACCCAGAGCACTGAAACTATAGAGTGGGAATGCAATACTGAAGAAAACTTTGCCTAGATATTCCAAAATGGAGAAAAGGACCTGCCAAGTGTAAATGAAAACCAGTTGGTCTGAATACTGGGGATAATTGTCTCCTTCATTCACCAAGTTTAGATATAGTCTGCATTGCTTTGATGTTTATTTTGTATCATATTCTGGTTCCACCATTAGGCTATTATGTGCAAATCTCATCGAGCATGCTTGTTGAATAGTTTTACTCACCCTTGTGGAACAAATCTTCAGATCAATAGCTCTTCATATATTACTATAATCATACAAAGATCAGTTTCTCTCTTCAAGTCAGTTTTATACTGCTGTCATTTTGCTGCATTCAGTGTGACATGTAGATGTAAATGAGACAAGAACTACGCCAACTGCCTTTTCAAAAAAAAAGGCTCTTCACATTTACTTTTATACCTCTCTAAACCTGCTGTACTTTGGGAGAAAAAGGTAGGTGAGAATACCAGCGTTAAAGCATCCCTGGATACTAGCCACCCTACATGCTCCAACCTGTAATACTATTGAGGCTCAATGGAGGGAAATCTTTGTTAAATCTTTTTAAAACTAAATTTTAGATAGTTAAGGACACCACACTCACACAAGAATGTGTATAAATACAGGCTTGTACATGTGCATGCACACATGCATGAAGGTATGTACATGCTCACACAGAAAGTTATGTGAGTGCACACACATATACGCACTCAGTCAAAGACTCGGAGAAACTGTCTGTCTGCCAGTTTTTATCTTAGCTTCTTCTAAGATTAGCAAAGGAGCTCTTCTACAGCTTTTCTGACAAAAGATGTAGAGGACAATTATGTTCTCATAGACTCAGAGGCACAACAACAGAAAGAGACCATAAAACCTTACTTGTTTGACCCAAATCCTAAGGAAGGATGTTATAGTGTTCTCACCCTTATTTCTTTAACTTTTTTTAAAAACACCTTATTATTAGAAACATTTTCCTAATGTTTATTCTGCATCTTTGCAACTGGAGTTTAAACCTATTATTTTTGTCCTAGCCCTGGTGGATAAAGAGAACAGCTGGTTCTTTTGTGGCAGTCTACCATATTTTAAGACAATCATGTTTCTTCACAGGGCCCTCTTCTCTAGACTAAAGAATCCCATTATTTCTCTACAGTGCATGTTATTTTCCTCTGGACACTCAGTGGCTGCTGTCCTGCTAGAAGAGTGTTCCTACAGCTGACACAATGCCCAGCTGTGGGGATAGGAAAGGTGAGAGGATTCCTTAGGTTGCCTTTCTCATAATGCTCCTATTTTTACATCTTTAACTGGTGTATGCTATATTTTTGAAAGAGCCTGACTTAGCTGACTCATACGCAGTTTGGAATCCCCCAGATCCTTTTCTGCAACACTTCTGATCAGCTGGATTTTCCCCCTATTATATTTATAGAGTTGTTAATTCTGATTTAAGTGCAGGAGTTTGCACTACTCCTTTCTGACCTCGTCTGTATTTCAGAGTATTGCTCCAGTGGACAAAGATCCTTTCCATTCTAGTCTTATTCTCAGAAGTGCCTGTTACCCACCCTGTTTGATGCTGTTTTCAAAGGTCACAAAGGTTTGCTTTACTCCATTTGCTAACGAAATATACAATGAAATATATAATACCATGGACTTCAGGAGGTCATATTTAATAAATATGTCCTGTTAGACTGTGAATGCTGATAACCACATTTTAAATATAGCTTTCAGCCAACTGTGCACCCATCTCGGACTAATTCCATCTAGGCTGTATTCCCTAGCGCACTTGGAGAAGTTTAGTGATTGACAAAGGTCCTACCAAAGGCGAGATCTGTGGCTTTTCACAAGCATTTGTGGAGACAGTGTCTGTTGCCTGTCACAGTCCATCAGACCCCATTGATCTGTTTGTCACTGAAGGGTGGGTGCATTACAAAAGACTTTCATTATTGGTATGAATACTTCAGTAGCCTCATTGCCAAAACTGGAAAAATAGTTTCAGTGATTAGGTGATATCTGTGTCTGTTAACAGAACCAACTTTGAGATCTCAGTATGTAAATGCACGTGTTTTTTCATGTTAGGAATACTGTTGAGCATTGAGAATACTTTTGTTGGCATTCTTTCAACAACACCAAATTGACAAACACCTAGCTTTGAAATCATTGCTGGATCTGATCCAGTCACTCATGGACTACCATTGTAGAGTGGTCTAATTCTTGCTGTCTCTTCAAGAATTCTTGGTAGGGTCAGAGATATAAATACATCAGAGTGTCACAGGAGGAATGCCTGCTGGTGTCACTGACAATCCTGTCTATGGAGAACTGTCAAGGAAGGGCCTTTTACTTGGCAAGCCAATTAAGATGACTTCAGTTAGGGTGTGCTAAAAATAGTCAAAAATTCACATCACTAGCGGGGGAGAGAAAGAGTATTCTGCCCACACATAATGTCTCCTTTTTGCTCTTTGAATTAACAATTGAAAAACTTAAGATACTTTGAGGGGCCTATGAAAGTACAAAATGTAAGCACTAGATATTGCAGAAGAGAGGGGTTTTTTTACATGATGAGGCTTGGGGTTCACTAGTTTTGTTCATATAGAAGTTCATTGCTAAATTATGTTCTTGTAATAAACATTCTTCTATGCTGATATTAAAGATTGCAGGTGCAGTGAAACTCCTTTGGTTTCAATTTCTTATGCAGGTATAAATGAGGAAAGAAAGAGACTGATTGCTTTTTTTTAAAAAAAAAAGCACTCATTTTTCCTGCTGGGCTTATGAAATGTAGGCCTTTTGTTACTTAAATATACAAGTAACACCTGACACTTCTTGCTACAGATAACAAACCTCTTGTTTGTACTTCAGGCTCATTTGCTGCCAATTGGGAAGTCTGGTTCAGCAAACTGGGACCCTGATATGGTAAAGTGCTTTTATTTGTGCATCATTTGAAGTCTGTGAATAGGCCAATTTTGCCCAGTGGGGTTATTTGTATTTTTAAAGAATGTTAAGTATATGTTCCTTCATGTGCTTTACTGGGGTGAAGTATTGTTCTTCTCAAATGAGGAAAGATGCAATTGAAATTAGCCATTTTGTTTATAAACTTTATAAAAGTATTCTCATATTCTTCATCACTTTGAAGTTTATTTGTGTCTCCACTGACAGAAGGCCAGTTCTTTTTGACGAAATGTTCTCAGAAGGGTAACGATGGGATAATTTTAAGTCCTTTGTTTTCTGATCCTCAAATTCTTTGAGTTGGTGCATAACCCTTTCTTGGTTAGTTCTGTGGAGGTGTAATCTCTAGTGGGGAGGCTTAGTTTTCACACGCCTTACCGTATGTCCTCACTTTGCAACTTACTGTATACTAAGACCATCACATGGCTGGAACAGTTTGTTTGCATTTGTTGGTTTCTGGGACTGAATTTCAAGGTAACTCAAAAATGCTTTGTCTGGGGACTTTGAATCATGGATACTTTTTCTTTGTTGTTAAATTCCACTCTTGACTGCTGGCTCAGTATTTTTGGAGAGCTAGAGATCAAGCACCAGACACAACTTTTAAATGAACTAGAGATTTGGGATGCAAGGCCTAGTAGTATTCCTCCTGTTGTTCATAAGAAGATTAACATGTGTCAAATGTCTTTGACTGTATTCCCTCATTCTGTGGGAGCACTACTAAACTGGTGGGATTTTCAGATGCTGAGCTTTCCTTCTTCCTCAGAGTGCTGGAATATTTCATTGCTTCTCATACCTGAGATAAATTACCTCAGAAAAAAGCCAATATATTTTTAGGAACAAACCATTTTTCTATCATAAAGAGGGATGACTACTGGTTTCCTAGTGATAGCTGAAGATTCTTCATATTACTGGAAGCACTGGATACAGTGAACAGCTGGGACCTCTTCTAGGGAATTCAGTGGCAGCCTTGGTCAAGTTTTCTTTTGAAATTCAATCAGTCATTAAAGGCTCCTTAGTATTCTTGCTCTGTGTTATTTCTAAATAGAAATTCTTGCCTTGTTACAGCCTTTCACCTTCTATTTCAAAACAGCTTTGAAGATGGAGGGTGTCGCCACTCGTGGTAGTGCAACATTGGCTTTCGCACTGCTATTCTGTTTTTCTTAGAACCCCAAGTTACTAGCACCATCAAAATGCCCCAAAATGTAGCAAGGACGCCATGCAGTTTCTGTTTCTGTTTTCTTGTTGTTTTCACCTGAAAAATGAAAGGCTTGTCCTCATTTGGCTTTCCAAAATCTTTCTATTTTCATATTTGGACCTAAAGTTATTAAGAAGACAAACTGAAAGGTCTGCTCCAAATGCATATCAGATGCACTACAGCCCCAAGGGGGATTTCAAATTACCAGATGTTTGCTGGAAATACAATACAGTGGAGTGGAAACACTCTGGGAGGTTCCTGGAGTGTGTGGAAGATAACTTCCTGACACAGTTGGTGAGTGAGCCAACTAGGGGAGGCGCCCCACTGGACCTGTTTATGAACAGAGAAGGACTTGTGGGTGATGCAGTGGTTGGAGGCCGTCTTGGGCATAGCAATCATGAAATGATAGAGTTTTCGATTCTCAGAGAAGTCAGGAGGAGGGTTAGCAGAACTGCCACCTTAGACTTCCAGAGGGCAGACTTTGGCTTGTTTAGGAGACTGGTTGACAGAATCCCTTGGGAGGCAGTCCTGAAGGGCAAAGGAGTCCAGGAAGGGTGGACATTCTTCAAGAAGGAAATCTTAAAGGCACAGTAGCAGCCCATCCCCATGTGCCGAAAGACGAGCCGTTGGGGAAGAAGACCGGCCTGGCTGAACAGAGAGCTTTGGCTGGAACTCAGGAAAAAAAGAGAGTTTATGACCTTTGGAAGAAGGGGCAAGCAACTCAGGAAGACTACAAGGATGTTGTGAGGTTATGCAAGAAGAAAATCAGAAGGGCCAAAGCCTAACTAGAACTTAATCTGGCTACTGCTGTAAAAGACAGTAAAAAATGGGGGGGAAGAGTGGTTGGAAAGCTGCCTGGCGAAAAAGGATGGGGGCATTGGTCAACAGCCGGTTCAATATAAGCCAGCAGCGTGCCCAGGTGGCCAAGAAGGTCAACAGCATCCTGGCCTGTATCAGAAATAGTGTGGCCAGCAGGACCAGAGAAGTGATCATCCACCCACCCCTGTACTCGGCCCTGGTGAGGCCGCACCTTGAATACTGTGTTCAGTTTTGGGCCCTCACTACAAGAAAGACAATGAGGTGCTTGAGGGCTCAGTTTTGGGGTCAGTCTTGTTTAATATCTTTATCCATGATCTGGAT
>NW_009228703.1:0-8588 GCF_000690835.1 Fulmarus glacialis
GGAGATCGGTGACAAGAGGTGTCCCGCAGCGGTCCGTATTGGGAATGCTACTGTTTAATGTCTTCATCAATGACGTAGACAGTGGGATTCAGTGCACCTTCAGCAAGTTTGCAGACAACACTAAGCTGAGTGGTGCAGTTGCATGCCTGAGGGACAGGATGCCATTCAGCGGGAGACAAGCTCGAGAAGTGGGCCTGTGTGAACATCATGAGGTTCAACAAGTCAAGTGCAAGGTCCTGCACCTGGGTCAGGGCAACCCCTGGTATCAATACGGGCTGGGGGATGAAGGGATTGAGAGCAGCCCTGCCAAGAAGGACTTGGGGGTACTGGTGGATGAAAAGCTGGACATGAGCCGACAATGTGCGCTCGCAGCCCAGAAGGCCAACCGTATCCTGGGCTGCATAAAGAGAAGCATGGCCAGCAAGTTGAGGTGATTCTGCCCCTGTTCTCTGCTCTGGTGAGACCCCACCTGGAGTACTGCATCCAGCTCTGGAGCCTTCAGCACAAGAAAGACATGGACCTGTTGGAGCAGGTCCAGAGGAGGGCCACAAAAATGATTGGGGGGTGGAATGTCTCTCCTATGAGGAAAGGCTGAGAGAGTTGGGGTTATTCAGCCTGGAGAAGAGAAGGCTTCAGGAAGACCTTGCTGCAGCCTTTCAGTCCTTAAAGGGAGCTTATAAGAAAGATGGGGACAAACTTCTTAGCAGGGCCTGTTGCGATAGGGCAAGGGGTGATGTTTTTAAATTAAAAGAGGGGAGATTTAGACTAGATATAAAGAAGAAATTATTTGCAATGAGGGTGGTGAAACACTGGCACAGGTTGCCCAGAGAATTGGTAGATGCCCCACCCCTGGAAACATTCAAGGTCAGGTTGGACGGGGTCTGAGCAATCTGATGTAGTTGAAGATGTCCCTGCTCATTGCAGGGGAGGTTGGACTACATGGCCTTTAAAGGTGCCTTCCAATTCAAACTATTCTATGATTCTATGAGGGAAAAAGGAATTTTGACACAAGCTACACAGATCAAACATGTATTTCTTCAGAACTGGATTATATTTCATTTATTTGCATGAAGGAAGATGCACTATCACCTGAAAAAGCTTTTCAAAGCCAGACTGTTTCCACTATGTCTACAGACAGCATAGAAAATATGATAACCAGCTCTGCAGAGTTGGCTAATAAATAACTTTAAGTAGTACAGTCTGGTGCCTTTAGCTCCCACTGACAATCAGTCGGAAGAAATGCCTTCATATTTCCTCTTATGTTAAGTCAGGTTTATTTTAAGGTTGAGCTAAACAGCTCATCTGATCCTAGAATTTTCACCTCTGAAACATGGGAAAAGTCTGAGGGGCGTGAGTGGGCTGCACTTCCTGAGAAAGATTTTGCCTCATTTCTAAATATAAGCAATGCTAACAATCAGTACACATTCAGAAAAGGATCATTAACATCTTATTACACCTGATATGTGTATGCATGTATATGACATGATATGCACATTAAGTATGTAGATTTTTCAGAGCTGACAGATAGGTCTCCTTCATTTTGTAGATTCCAGCATGTCCACATATTGGACCACATACTTGGAGAAACAGTAGCAAAGTAGATGAGAAACTGGTTTTACCAAGGGGAATTGCTAAGAGAAAGATTATTTTTATCTTTTTTTTTCATCATAAAATGAATTTATTATCCTGCAGAAACAGATTTGTTGTCTAAAAATTTTCATCTCAGGAATCTCATCCGAAGTCTATCAATATTGTAGCCACAAAAATACACATGTGCTTTATACTAATGAACTTGATTTTTCCCTTCATATTGTATTTTCTAAGAAAAATGTAAAGTTGAGACTAAATACACTCTGGCAGATTTAAGAGAGTTCAAGCTGTCTGTTAAATTAAACTGGAGAGAAAAGGTGAAGAGATGCTCTCCGAGAGTGATATTCTTTTCAAAATCTTATTGACACCAGATGTTAGTATTACCATAAAAGCCTTTTTGTTTGGTTGGTTGGTCGGTTGGTTTTTGCAGAAGAGTAGGAAGTTGCATTTGTCCAGCAGTGGAGCCAGCATGTTGTTTTAGACAAGGAGAGAAGGAAATAAAAGAGAAAAAAAGCCTCGGGGCAAGTTTTAATATACAAAAGCAAAGAGTTTCAGCCATCTGGCATTTTGACAGAATGGATCAACTACCCTCTTGTAGCTCCTTCTTTCTTTTTAATCTGCAAGGTTAACTGCTGGCCTGCCTTGCAGGTATTTATAGTGAAAACATACAGGTTTCTGTCTGCTGAGCGTGCTGTATGCTTATTCCACTTAAAACAAAAATCTTGAACAGCTTCACTGTCTGTTTAGAACACTGAACGTGACTAGTGTTGGTCCAAGCATGCACTCTTCTCTCATACAAAACTCCCATTGAATTTAAAGGGATTTTGCGTAAGAACAGTGGGATCAGCTTCATATTTGCATTCTGTCTTTATGAGATAAGAAGTGTTCACAAACTGTTTTAATGGGAAATATTAAACTACTATTATGTGATTGCATGGGCTTTCTTTTGCAAGACAGAAGGATTATTATATCTTCGGCTAAAGCAAATTCTACAGGCATTTTGTCGACACACAGCACACTGAATAGTAGTCAGTAATTTGTTTATGTTACAATGGCTGGTTTCCACTGAAAAAAATAACAGCCACTACCAAAACAACAAAAAGCTATGTTTTTAGGTGGTTCATTTTCACTGCACACAGAAAAGTAATATATATGTAACAGCATTTGTTACCTGCAGGTCATTTAGATCTCAGTGCCCATATAGTTCCCTTAGTCTTCCTCTTGGTACAAGGATTCTTGAAAAACACAACCACAAAATTCTTCATGACAAGAACGGTTACAGGAACATATGTCTTCCCTTGTGCGCACTGTGTTATCTATAGGAAGACAGAAGTATCATTTACCTGTAAAACAAGACCAGTTTGTTCATAAGAGACCAACGGATACAAACTCTGTTAGATGTCTTAAAACTCAGAAGTAGCTTAACTCTGAGTTTCTTTTGGAATGGCAGCAAGATTTCCAAATTCCTTTTACGTTAAGATGTCTCTAAATGTAGTAGTCAAAAGAATTTAGATTAAGCTTACTTTGTTGAGGTGGGGTTTTTTGTATGTTTTAAGTTTCCTTAAAATTATTTGGGGACTGGAAAAAGATGTTAATATAAATCAATAATTAACCCCACAATCTCCAAAGGCTAACATTTGTTAGGTTTTCAAGGTTGTTTTCTAGAAGCTGGGTAATGGATGAGATTTTTTAAATTTAATGGCAACACTTTTCAATTGACACCTGGTTTCCCAAACAGTGCATTACAAGGCAGTTTTTAATTGTCACAGACAATGTCCCAATGTCCTAAATAATACATATGGGAGTGTAGGCGGTGAAACTAATATAGTTGTTCTAAACCGAAAAATATAAGGAGGAAACAATGTCTATTCTTTTAATAAAATTGTAGCTGAAATGGAAAATGGCAAAGTGTCTTTGCTTAACTGGCCTGATATCAAGATATGAGAGTAATCAGAAAACATGCAAGAACTTGAAATTACCTCTAATAAATAGTGGAAACATGGCACTATTACTACATTCTAGCAGTACGAAGAATGGTAAACTGGGAAACAAAAATCATCCCAGCTCATTCAGGCCTTCAGCCTCCAGTGAAAGAAAACTTGCTCAAAATGCCTAACAAAATGAAGAAATTGCATTCTTAGAAGTTTTTAAAGAACATTTTTATAATTATGGAAGCTAAGGGTTGTTGTTGGGTTTTTTTAGATGATATTTTATATTCCCTGTGCTACTTAAGCATATTGAATTAGTGTTAAAATAAAAAGAAAATATGTTTAACTCAACTTCCTTCATTATTCTAGCATACGTTTAACTTGGAAAATGGAGAAGTAATCTGAAGTAACATCCACTTTCTCTGCCTTTTGAAATGTACAGTCACATCCTCAGGAGTTTTGCAGCAGACCGTAATCAGAAGGGACATTCCGACCTGAATGCCAGAGGCGAAAACTCACAAATTCTGCTGAACAATATACACAGTGCCCTTCGTCCTCCCCCAAATGGCTCCCTGGACACTGAGCCGCAGCTCCAGCAGTGACCAGGAAATTAAGTAAAGGTGCAATCATGGACCTAAGGAACTCACAGTTCAGATTTTGTTTGTAGTTACTGCCATTTTAAAGGAGCATTTGCAGTTCTAGGATTCATGTGGAAGAAATAAAGACACAAAAGAGAATCGGGCACAAGGGGAGAGGAAATTAATCATATATCCCTGATTCAAAAGTATTTGGATAATAATAATATTTTTCCTATGTTTGTATGTACATATCTGTGTGTGAATATGCAAATCACATTTGCCATTTCTTCTACAAAAGACTCTGCTAGAATAATGGAAGAAATTGAGCTAAGCATTGTTTTTTTTCTTTTTGCTTTATAATCAAGTGTGTTGACAGAGTGGAACTGTGGATATAAAACAATTATTTTGGGAAAAAAAAGCTCTAGATGAGGATAAAAAATAATTGGTATTATATATCTACAGAAAGTAGTGGAGGAAACGTAGAGCTGGCTGTGGATTTTTTTGCAAAATACTTTTATCAGAAAATTCCAAACCTTTGAAAGAAAACTTGTCTAAGGAAATTTAAATAAGGGTTAAGTTGATATTAGATTAATTATATTTGGAATTGTTTGTCTGGGTGAGAGAAGACTCCTATTGTAGCAAAGCAATAATGAGATCAACAAACAACTAAGGCATTCAAGTACAGCATATGAAAATATGGTTCAAGTTCTTATGCTGTTTCATTGGAACTGTCTTGCACCTTTTCCTTTGCAGTTCAAAGACCTAAGACCATACTGGCCACGCCAAATGTGCTGCTTGTTTTCACTTTGGCCAAAAAAATTGGGAAAGGACTGCCTTTTTTCAGTGCTAGCAAATTACTGGTTCCTGCTAAAAAAGACTAAATGTGCTGATACTCTGCATCTGTAATGCAGGCTTGTTGTTTTCTTGGGACTAAGGAATTTATTTTGATTAGATTTCAGGTTAAACTCAGTCATGACTCTGATGAAAAAGGTCATATTTCAGAGTTGAAAAAAATATAGATAATTTAGCACACCCAACCCAATCAAGCGGTAATTCAAAGCACTGGATGGTCCCTTTCTTTCCTTCTCTACACACATTGCATGTACATATGCATTCTTTCCCATTTCCCACCATCTGTCCCTCATAGAGACACTTCTTAATTTTTGAGCACACAAGGTGAGGGGTATGAATGTTTTAGGCTGTATAGCTTGAAGACATAATTTCATCCTTTAATTAGTTTCAGGAAATCAAATACGGAAATTCACAAAATATTGATTATTCTAGTGTACCTGTCCTCCTTGCTAGCTATAATGAAAGACTGATTTACAACTGAAAACAGAGTTTTGTAGTAGAAGAAGAGCAACTCGATATGAGTAGTTAGTAGAAGAGGATATACAAGGTTTTGCTATTCAGCAAAATTTTTACCTCCTATGCTACTAACATGACTAAAATGAAGCTTTGATTTGATCTTTCATAGATTACATGGAAAAGTGATCTGTGAATTCACACTTGATTAGTGGTGGATAGACAAACATTTCTCTTAAGCACTGCTGCTTTCTTAGTCATTTATTTGCTGCTCAGCAGGCTGTTCAGAGATGTTGTCAGCTTACCAGCTCACTGGTCAACTCTGCAGTTTAAGGAAAATACAGGAGTGTCTGCCATTCATTTCAGGAGAAAAAGGTAGACTTGGCACTGTTGCTTTGTTCATCCTCCAGTTAAATTCTACTTGTAATCTTACTGCGTTATTACTGTTGAATCATATTTCTAAACCAATGGAGTTACAGTATGTAGATTTTATGCACACATCTATGTTGAAAAAATAGCCAAGAGCTTTCATAAGTCATAAATCCCCAAAAGATGCCTGGGATAATTTTATATTTGCAAAGCTAGAACTTCAAGTGTGAGTTTGGAAACGGAACTACCACTTTTGCTGCTTCAGCTACTGGTACAGTTGCAAACACAAAAGTAAAACATGACAGTAAAGAGTCAGTGGCATGATGATTTACTGGAGAAAAATGTAAAGTATTTGCAACAGCATGGAAAGTAGAAGCCATATGAATAAATAGATTACGTAGAATTTGTGCAGTATGGCTGAGAATAACAGGATTTTTTGGGTTATTTAATGTCTTATATGATAATGAACTGATGTTTACAGAATGGCTAATAGCTCGAAAGAAAGTAATGGAACAAGCTGACAGAATGCTAACACTTCTCCCATACTGTGCAGTGGCTGGACTTATAGGTTGGTTCCTCTCATATTATAGCCAGAAACTGTTTTAATATCTGAAATAACATTCTTACTATCCTCCTACACCTGCTTTCTGAAAGAACACCATCTGAATTGAGAGAACTGATCTGCTTGATGGTATTCAGAAATAAAAAGTACCATTTAATCAAAGGTGGTGGTCTTTAGAATAATAGGGAACATTAAGAAAAGGATTTTCTGCTCTTCAGAAGTATTACAGAAGAGCAAACCCAGGTTTTTGTGTGATGATCCTGTTATAATAATATCACTGTTGCCTCACTGGAGATCAGGAGTGACTACAGCTGTGTCAGTCTATATTTATGACTTTTTACAGGTTGCTCCTTTCAGCATTTCAGTGAGAAAGAAACTCTTTAGGCTAACATCACCTTGTTTCGGTACATTTCCTTTTTTCCTTAACTTTAAGCCACTGACACAGTAGGTGGTTGAGCCAACTGAAACAGAGCTGTGTGTGTTCTCTCATGTACTTAGGCAGACGTTTACCATAGTCCTCAGATCTCACAGCTCAACTATGAGACTCATTTTTTCCTCTGCTAAGGAAAACCTTTTACCCTAGGTTAAAAAAAAAAAAAAAAGGAAAAAAAAAAAAAAAAAAAAAAAAGAAAAAAAAAAAAAAAAAAGAAAAGAAAAGAAAAGAAAAGAAAAGAAAAGAAAAGAAAAGAAAAGAAAAGAAAAGAAAAGAAAAGAAAAAAAAAACCAGCCAACCAGTATTGCTTTAGTTAACTTTATAGGTAGCTGTAATGAACAAGTACTATGTTTTTGTTGTTGGTTATGGCTGCTGACATCTTTGTGGTTTTTAGTTCTGAGAAGTTCACGTGTAAAGAAGGGACTTTCCGTCAGGTTTTTTTACTAATAAACTTTGAAAACACGTTTAAAGAAAAAAGAGTTTGTTATGAGTTATGTATTAAAAGTTTTAAGTTACAAGATAGAGCAGGTAGATGAAAGGGATTAAAAGTTTCATAAAACAGTGGTAATAAGAATGTTTTTCACAGCACATTATTAGATGTTTGTTATTTATTTTCATCTTGATCATGCCAGTGATGAATAAGGCTTTCTACAAACCTGAAGCGAACAGCTTTGCATGCAAGCACCTAAAAAATCCTTTACTAAATTAAAGCAATTTACTTAAGGACAAATGCAAAACAAGAAATGCAGCCAATAGAATGATTTAAGGAGGCATAAACTTCTGCCTTTCTATGTCCTGATTCAAAGACCTGTAGAAATGACATAAAACCCCCAAAACTAGTAAAGGATTTTTTATTTCTTGCATCCTGAATTTGGAATTTAAATTATATATATATTTTTAGATGTATTTATCTGAGTTAAAACAGCATCGTTATTTATAACATTGTTTAAATAACCCAACAGTGTCTTCCTGGTTGTTCTGAGTAGCCTTATTTGTCTCCCAGCCTGGTTTCTCTTCAAATAATAATACATGTAAATAAATTAGTAAAGAAATATTCTCAAGATATAGCATACTTGTTTGGCTTGGAGCATATGTGGTAAAAATCCCAGAAGGAGACAGAGTGATGGCATAACTATTGCAAGGTAGGAAAAGCAAGGAATGTTTCTTTCTATCTTCCATCTCCAGGAGTTAATTTGCATATTGCTTTGGATAACAGTTTTGGTCAGATCTCTTTCTCTTAACCTAGGTATGACTAATGATCTTAGAAGCTATTATTAGGCTTAACTTACATAGAATAAAAGTTTTTGTGAGTTAAGTAATGTGTCACATCTATAAAATGTGTATGAATCAAACACATTTATTTTTTGCCTGCATTATGTAGATGCTAAACACTTCCTTACTCTCAACAGACAAAGGTTACATGGCAGCTGAAAGCTGCTCCCTTCAAACTTTTCTGGAAGGATTTTGCTTTCCCTTTTGCCAGGTACTGAAGAGAGCCATATACAGAAAAGAGGCACTGGCTTCTGGTTCCAGCCACTTGTCCTCAGCAGTCCAAAATCAGCATGTTGAACCATTCAGCTGTTGCTGCAATATGCCCAGAAAAGCTACAAAATGTGGGACATTTCCAATATTCTCATGCATTTTCAGACCACCATCCTGGCTTGCACTTTAACAGCTACAGTATGTGTCTCTGTCTGAACTCAAGCCTCCTGCTGATGTGTCAAATTTACCCTAAAAAAACCCCATCTTGTTAACACAGCTAAATAATGTTTCCTTCGTTTGCTTTCAAATGTTTTTATTTATTTGTCCTGGTTTCGGCTGGG
>NW_009228704.1:0-4818 GCF_000690835.1 Fulmarus glacialis
TCTATGATTCTATGATTCTATGATCTGAATGATGTGTTCTGTGAATTAGGACAGGTATGGACTTAAGAAAAATCATGGTGTATTTAAAAAAAAAAAAGCTGCATTTTTGAGCTATCTAACTTCATGTTTTGACTAATATGATTTTTGAATATTTCTTCAATCTTTTTCCTCTCTGCCTTTTTAGTTCCTAATACAACAGGGTCTTCAAGATAGTGACTCCTCCGCTGCACTACTAGTTAAAATGATCCCACACTAATGAAAAAAGGAAGTGAAAGCTGTGGAATTAGAGGTGGCTCAGGATACATCAGCTTAGACTTTTTCTAAAAGCATCAGATACCATGTTCCATAAAGTGTGCCACATACCTTTAATGAAACTAGAGCTCTCCTCTTTGTCAATCAGGTGGAAAAGGTGTGAGTTAAAAGTGTGTATTCAAAGCTCCCAGTACAGCAAGTGGAAAGCAAATATATTTGTATCTCAACTCAGAAAGCCAATGTTAATAGTAACCTTTTTCTCTCCCCTCTTCTGCAGCTCATATCTTTAAAGGTCAGTGGAGTTTTGCCCTTGACCTGAACAGGTTTTCATTCTTGATGCTGTTTTGGAAAATAAAGTTGTACATTCATTTGAATTTTCTGAGAAATCATGCTGCTAATATCATACTTGTGAAACATTTGGAACGTCTAAACACTGAATTTCGCTGTGCACAATATAGCTAGATTAAGGTTTTTCTTCTAAGGTCTTTTTACTTGCTATTAATTAAAAAAGGTATTAGAAAGAAACATTACTATTTGCAAATAAGTAGCAATGAAAAAATTAAATTTCCAGATTGAGATATTATTTATGGACTATATGAAGAATTCTCCTAGGTCTGTTATATTTATTTATTCTCATGCACACTTTGATAAGCCCTGCTGACATTGGGGTTTGAGATTTGTGAAAATAATGAATTGGTTTTGCCTTTAAAGTAATCCAGACATGGTTTGTAGCCAATCTCATTCTGGTATTGAAATGCATGGGAGACTTCTAGGATATTTACCATGTTGATGTTAAAAGTTAATTTAACACATAAGTAACATAAGCTTTCACTTCTTTACCCTTCAGAAAAATCAGCTGTACATTTCCACCTATTGATGGGGTGTATCTTGGGGCAAAATTTTAGTGTTTGCTGTTACTTGGTTACAAACAATTTCCCTAGCGAAGAGACAGTGCTTAACTAGCATAGATGGTCATTCACTATTGTCTCATTCGTCAAATGAACAGTCCTACCAAAGCTCGTTTGTCATGTGAGGTTTGAGGCAAGCTTTTTCTTTATATATTATGTGAATGACATCATTTGTAATAATAAAAGAAGCATAAAAAATGGCCCATGGCACCCAAAATACCAAAGGATAGGAAAAAAAACCCACCTTTTTTTGGTTGTAGAGGATTGTGCACATCTGTTGTCATTATTTTACAAAGTGATGGTGGGTTTCCCGAATCAACATTTTTTTTAAGCACAACCACACTAATCCTTTTGCACGCTAATGTGCAAACATGTTCTGAGATGCTTCATTATTTCATTTAATAAAAGTTAAATTAGCTTCCTGCCTTTCTGAGTGTTAATTCATTAATGGAAATTTGAAACAAGTAGGAGGAACCGGTCCAATGAAAGATACTTTCAGCGGCATGATGCCACATGAGACAAAAAATGCAGACTCAAAGGCATGTGGGTCTCCTCAGAGAAGCTGTGGCATTTCTCGGGACCCTTCCCTGAATGCCTGGCTGTCCCCACGTGAAGGCTGGCAAGGCGTTATGGCCACATTCTGTGATGAAATTTCTATTTAGAAATGGCACCTCCTGACGTCCTGGGTCAAGACTCTTCATGCTAATAACATTACCACATTTTGTGGTAACTTCTTGACTCCTTTAGTACCACTTGAGCTGTGCACTTAAGAAAGCAGGAGCTGGAGTCCACTATATTCTTTGATATCCTCACTACAATTGCTGTGGCTGTTACACATGTGTAAATCCAGTGACAGCAACTGAACTGCAGTCTTGCTTTAATGGGACATATTCTGAGAAAGAAAACTCTCTTTACTCAGTGATGCATGAGAATGAATGAATGCAACTTTGGCTTTTGGCTTCAGGCTGAATTTACAAGGTTTGGCACTGGGAAAGACAATTCTGTGCACAAGCTGTGCACATGTGGGATAAAATCACAGTTCCAGTCACAAACATGAAATCCCACAGCATTTTTATTTACTTTTTGAAGTTCAACCGTACTTTCAAGAAGGAGTCTCAAATTTCAGCATGCACCATACTGTCTGATGTAGTCTTCTGAGGCCTCTGTGCCTTTTTATTTTAGGAAACTAACATTTTGCATTGGTGCAGCTGTTATCACCTGGGTGATTTATTTATCCACTGTCTCAGCTTCCATTTAATTTTGGGACAAAGGAGGTGGGTGTTCTTAAAAATCATAACTTATATGTAATAGTGTACAGATACTTATATTTAATATACTATTATAAATGCATATATTGGATCTGGCACTCAGATTGCAGATACCTACGTAGCTGCTTCCTGTTGGGTTTTGTGCTAAGGTATTATCTGAAATTTAACAAGCTTGTTACGAACCAGGCTAATGGGGATAATTCTTACCTCACTGTGTTGCCTTATTAAAACCATGAAGAGAGGTCAGCGGGAGGCATGACTTATTTCAAACAAGCCATTCATAAAGCCATAAATTGGTAAGTCTTTAAAAGTGCAGGTTTTCAAGCTGCAATTAAGGAGATTTTAATACTGGGTTCCTCTCCAGGGCAAATTTCCCTCTTTGCAAAATCCCTCAGAATAGTGTCTTTATAATAGGTCTTAAATGCAACTTGAGTAACGAACTGGCTTTGCATGGCTTCCACAACAGAACTTAAATTATCCTGTTTAATTATAGCTGCTTGCCCATTAATAAAAATAACATGATTACGAACGATAAAGCCATAATTGGGAATTGCTGGAAGTTCGAAAAGGACAATTCTGTTACTAGTAAAACAACGGATGCTGTCAGCCACATAATGTTGAGATAGAAGCCCTGTTTTCTCATAATATTTTGGTGTAAATACAGATAGTAATCCTTTCTTATCATTGCGCCCATTGTTATCTAAAATCTTTCCTATCTCCTTTAATTCACAGAACTTAAGTTATTCACAGAACTCAAGTTTTTCATGACCCTGCCCTTTTGACTGTGTTGATCCCATCATGTTGATACCATGATTGCTCATGGATCTCTTAAACTCCTGGTGGGATCCATGTGAACCTTTTGCTAACTCTTTGGAAAAAAGTATGTTTGTGTTCTGTAGGGCTGTGGGAAAAAATCTTGAGTAACTTGGAAAAAAAAGATAGAAACCCCCAACTTTTTTCATGTAGCGATAAAGAAAGTGATGGTAAGCCAGTGCTTTGATATCTTGTGGTTTGGTTTTTTTTTTCCCCAGAATTTAAGATGGGTAGTACCATTTTCCCACATTGACTACCTCTATTTCCAAAAACAGATTAATGCTAAATCTCTTTCAGAGTTTCCTTCTTCTATTGTGTCTTGGTAATAAACTTCATGTCCCCTTTGCTCAGTTAAAGTGCAGTAACAGGATGTTCTGCACTTCTTAGCACAGAAGATACAGCAAGATCAAGTGAGAATCACCAGGAAAACCAGAAATATGGGTGGCTATGAAACGGAATATCTGAAATAATCCTTGAGAACATCAGTATTGATACAACACAGTGAATCAAACTGAAAAAAGATGGCCAAGTTTGAGGAAAAGAAAAGAATGACTGCAGGGTCATCCTTTTGTACAAGGGGATTTGCATTGCTGTCTTAAAAGCTGGAGCTCCCTGGGAGGAGAAATTCGCCATTAATGATTTACAGATCAAAGTCAGTATCAAGATAATCAAATAAAGTTATTTATGCCACTGAACCTGGGATAGGCTTAAATCTGACAGTCAGCCTGTTGGATGTCAATCTATCATGTGACAATGATAAAATGATGCATTCAGTATTCAGGCATAGGTGTGCTAACATAGAAAATGGCTAGTGTTATTAAAAAAAATATAATCTGTTGTGCTGCACAGAAGCATGCCAACCAGAAGCTTTAAGGCTTATTTCGTCCATGTATATAATCATTTTACTCTCTTCTAAATTCTATTCTTTATTAAAATTTCTATTAACTGGTTTCCAAACCCTACCACATTTCATAGAATCATAGAATCATTTAGGTTGGAAAAGACCTTTAAGATCATCGAGTCCAACTGTTAACCTAACACTGCCAAGTCCACCACTAAACCATGTCCCTAAGTGCCACATCTACACGTCTTTTAAATACCTCCAGGGATGGTGACTCAATCACTTCATGGGGCAGCCTGTTCCAATGCTTGATAACCTGTTTGGTGAAGAAATTTTTCCTAATATCCAATCTAAACCTCCCCTGGTGCAACTTGAGGCAGTTTCCTCTCATCCTATCACTTGTTACCTGGGAAAAGAGACTGGCACCCACCTCGCTACAACCTCCTTTCAGGTAGTTGTACAGAGTGATAAGGTCTCCCCTCAGCCTCCTCTTCTCCAGGCTAAACAACTCCACTTCCCTCAGCTGCTCCTCATAAGACTTGTGCTCTAGGCCCTTCACCAGCTTCGTTGCTTTTCTTTGGACACACTCCAGCACCTCAATGTCTTTCTTGTAGTGAGGGGCCCAAACCTGAACACAGTATTTGAGGTGCAGCCTCACCAGGGCCAAGTACAAAGGGACAATCTCTTTTCTAGTCCTGCTGACCATGCTATTTCTCACACAAGCCAGGATGCTATT
>NW_009228705.1:0-1750 GCF_000690835.1 Fulmarus glacialis
GTCGTGGGCTGGCGGCCCCCTGCCCCAATGTGCCGAGCGTGGCCCGGGGGGCTGCGGACGGCAGTGTCCAGCCACCAGAGTTGAGGATGAGGAGTATATGGTTTGAACAGGAATTAATCTGAAAATACAGGTTTAAGTCTGGTTATGTCTACAGCTAAGTACATTATGTAAATGTTGCGTCAAACTGCACAAGAATTGGTTGCTCTGACTCTTCCAGTAGAAGTAAAAATTTAAATAGCCCATTAATGACAGAACACTAATGTATTCTTCAGAGAAATAATTTACAATCTGTCTCTGGGTGGGAACTCTGTGCAAACAGCTACTTCCAAAATTGGTTCACTGTTACATTCAGTAAATCTGTTTTTAATGGTGCCTGCTTTTCTCCACAAAGATGAGGAGGGAGATATTGGTGGAGATATAAATGCATAACTCCCAGTGATAAAACTTCAGGAAAGTAACACTTTTTCCGTTTCCATAGGAACAACTCTCAAAAATTTCACCTGACTTGCATTTATACAGCACTCTGCCAAAACCCACAGTTCCTGGCTGACTCTGTCCCCTGTCGCTCCATCCTGCCCATTTCCCACTTCTTTTAATATTGCAGGCATTTTGTTCGCTGTATCAGGGAGCTGAGGCAACTGAATAACACAGAGAAGAACAGCCCTTGGTTGGGTTTTTCTCAACCGGATCAGCCCCTGATTAGCTCCCCAGGCTCCCATAAAAATGCTTTTGTGAGCAAAGTTAGGCAGCGGCGTGAGAGTAGGGTGAGCAGCCAGGGAAACACAGAGGAGCAGGAACTCCTTGTCACTTCTCCTTCTCACAGCCATGTCAGCTTAAATGCAAGATATGTGATGGCCAAAGCCTATTAGCCTGCCTGTGCAGATGATTGTGTCCTCTTAGATCCCATACTGGTTCTAGAACAGCAAGAGTCAGGTCAGAGGCTTATAGTCTATCAGCAAACCTAGGCAGTCATTTTCTTTATAATCAACACATACAAGAAGCTGATTGCTCGCCAATGGGATCATAATGTCTCCTGTCAATTACCCTAAAGAAGTACGTGAAAAAATAGTAGTAAACAATACTCCAAGATCTAAACTATTTTCCTAGTTTAATGTTTTTATAGTCAGATGTATTTTGTATCTCATGTGTCAAAGCATGTGTCAAAAAATTGACTTTTTCATGTTTTTTCAGATATAACTGTTGATTAAATTGAAATACAGTTACACAAAATAAACATGATATACTGAATTATGAATCTTTTAATTATTTCTCTATTTGAAAATAGGGCCAACAGACTACTTTAATCCTTCTAGTTTCATTGCCTTGGACGTACATAGTTAATCAGTTAGTCTTCTAATCTGGGTTCAGGCTTGCTACTTACTTTTTTTTTTTTTTTAATGTTACGGCAAGAGTTAATTCAGCGTTGGCTTTATTCCTCAATGAGTGTTCATGAGAGTTAGGAACTCGTTCAACTTTGGCTCCTTTCCACAATGGGTATTAATCAGAGACTAAAATTAAGTGCAATTACTATGCTGTATTTTTTCATGTTCGAAAAAACTATGTTTTGTCATTTGTGCCATTCATATTCACAATGAACCACGAAGGAAAATCTTTGAGCACAAAGTGCTTAATTTAGAGACAAGATACTTTGATTCATTTCCATCACAGGCTTCTGCATGACCTTCAGCAAGTCATTTACTCTCAGTTTTCTCTCTGAAAATTGGGGGGGGGGGGGGGGGAGGGCAGTCCA
>NW_009228705.1:1781-9305 GCF_000690835.1 Fulmarus glacialis
TTGGATTAGCCTAATTAATAGTCAAATTTAAGAGTTATTATTAGCCCTATTACCTATTACCTTTATATTATTTGATTCAAATTTTATCCAAATAAAATGATACACAAACTTTCTCCAGCCTACATTTTTATCTGGCACTGCCCCTCTGGATCCTAAGGTGAGTGGCTCACTCTGGCTTCGATACTGCAAGTTATCAGTATCCTGAGTCTTGTTAGCTTGACAGCTTCCTCTTCACTCTAGAATCTAGTATGTTTATTAATATGGTCTTTACATATTTACACTATACGGATAGATTGAGATATATACATTTGTATGTTTACTAGCTTCATTGCAAGTCCGTGTTACATCCAGATTTATTAAGGTGTGTGTTATATGTTGGATGCTTGTTCTTTCTTATCTTTGCTAATCCTAAAACAGGTTTTGCCTGGCTCCCAATGTTGCAGTCCTTCAATCACTAGTAATTGACTGCTGATGAGTTATCACCCTGTGGCCTTCAGTATTATCCTCTGCTTGTACGTTTAGGGGCCATGCTCTCATTCCCTGTCTGCACTACCATTCACTGCATTTTATTCCATGATCAAAGATAGTCCATTCTGTGCAGAATGTTATTACTAATCTATTAGTTACAGAAATACATATAACAATAACCATTATACCACACGATTGTACAAAGCTCAGGAGAAGCTAAACAAAATAGGTGATATCACTTGGTCATTAGATAATTACAGTTATAACTAAACACACTGTAAAACAAATCTCCAGGCAGGCCAAGACAAGTTAATACAAAACAGTGCAAGTCCTGTGACCTTTGTTAGCTTAATACAAACTTGTGACCCCTTGTAAGTAATGACAACAGCATACTTAACGGCGCTACAAAGCTACACAGTGTCCTGGGGAAGCTTCAGAGGGAATTGACAACTTGTCTAGCCCATTGATGCTGATTTGAAATCCTGACAGCAAATGACTAATCTGCGCATGAAATGAGCAATAGAAGACAATGTGGTGCTGGATTTGCCCATCTGGTGTCATTTATTTAAGATTTTTGCTTTATAGTGTGTCTAAAATGCCAGTCTCACATAACACATTGCACTGCTTGGTGTAGCAATCATGTAAAACAATTTAGAGGAACTAGTAACTGATTTATAGCAATATAATATTAGTCAAATGGTGACTTTTGTGTAATATTAAGCATTTCTGTGTTCTTAATAATTTTGGAGAAAACAAAGAAAACTAAGGGTTCTGAATCTGACAGGGCTTGCAGAAATGTTTGCATTTGTACAACTAATAGGTAAGAGAATCCACTGGCAGTCCTATAACTAATTAGCAATATCAAAATAGCATCAATCATAGAATCATAGAACGGTCCAGGTCGGAAGGGACCTCAAAAAACTCATTCGATCCAACCTTTCATGGGAAAGGGAGCTTAGATGAGATTATCTAGGACCCTGCCCAGTCCATCTTGAAAACCTCCAGCACTGGGGACTCTACCACTTCCCTGGGGAGGTTGTTCCAGTGAATGATTGTTCTTACTGTAAAAAAATTCTTTCTTATGTCGAGATAAAATTTCTCCCAGTGCAACTTGTACCTGTTGCCCCTAGTCTTCTCCAGGTGGCTCCTTTTGAAGCGAGAGCCTCCATCCTTTTTGTAGCCACCCTTTATATAAAAGGATAATTCTTAATAGGTAATCAGTTGATGCAAATGATTAAAAGTCGAGCTGTTGTCCTTAGTCATATTACAGCTTCAAACCTATTTTGACTATAATTAAAGCAGCAAACCATTTTAATCCTTCTATTAACCTGACAATTGTGCACTTCCTGTCATCTGACATTTTATTTCCACTTTTATTTCATAGGAGCTTTATTTTGCATTTCAGATGCTGCACCTTGAAAAGCTAAATGCATCTATATGGGTGAAGGAAAGCAGAATCTAGAAAACATTTGGAGACTGGGAGAGAATAATTAATAGTTAATATAGAAATACTAGATAAAGAAGAAATACCATCTCCCTAAACTTTGCACAGTACTGTGCAGGTTTTGGCTGGGATAAAGTTAATTTTCTTTATAGTAGCTAGTATGGGGCTATGTTTTGGATTTGTGCTGAAAACAGTGTTGATAACACAGGGATGTTTTAGCCATCGCTGAGCAGTGCTTACACAGAGTCAAGGCCTTTTCTGCTCCTCACCCCACCCCACCAGCGAGTAGGCTGGGGGTGCACAAGAAGTTGGGAGGGGACACAGCTGGGACAGCTGACCCCAACTGACCAAAGGGATATTCCACACCATCCAACGTGATGCTCAGCATATAGAACTGGGGGAAGAAGAACAAGTGGGGCACATTCGGAGCAATGGCGTTTGTCTTCCAAAGTAACCATTTTGTGTGATGGAGCCCTGCTTTCCTGGAGATGGCTGAACACCTGCCTGCCGATGGGAAGTAGTGAATGAATTCCTTGTTTTGCTTTGCTTGTGTGCTTTTGCTTTCCCAATGTCTCCCTATGTTCCCTATTTCCCTATGTCTTTATCTTAACCCAGGAGTTTTCTCACTTTTACCCTTCCAATTCTCTCCCCTATCCCACTGTGGGGGAGTGAGGGAGTGGCTGTGTGGTGCTTAGTTGCTAGCTAGGGGTTAAACCACGGCAGTCCTCACATATGTTTCGATAGATTTAAATATAATCCCTCTGAAATGTTTATTGAATGTTTATTACACTAGCTGAACATCAAAGTCTTTAATGTCTAGCTCACATACTATCCCATGTTATGGCATTATAATAAAAATAGGGAGTGTAGGAATGAAGAGGTCAAGTGGTAAGGGCCAAAGTTGTAGGGTACAGCCTTTCTCTGTACATGCAATTAGTGAAATGGAGGAACATTGCAATCAGTCATGTTAGGTTAGTGAACAAAACATTTCTTACTTCAAGACTGAAGAAATGTAAATTTTGAAGTTACATTATTGCAACAGAAGGGATTTACAGGAGCAAAAATGAATTCATTGACGTTTACCAAGAGAACTGGGCATGTCTGAGCACCTACATCCAGTCTGCAATAGAGATGCTATAACTAACTAGGGGCAGCATGCATAAACCTATTTCAATGCAATGGACTAGAAATATCCTTCTATTCAGTGTCTGAGACATGGGATAAACAAGGCAAAAGGCAAACGCTTCCTAAATTGCTCTGACAGGTTGGTAAGTCTTAATCCATGATAGATTTAATAAAGGTCAAATGGATAAGATGGTAATGCTCTAAGAAAAATACATGCAAAGCAATGAGACTTAGCTAAGAAAACTATGATTAGCTTATGCATGATGTGAGGGAGGCACAAATAGCCCCAACAAAATAAATACCAGAATTTCACAGGGCTCAATGTGATTACAGCACAAGCAGGATGAAGAACAAAAGCTTTAGAACTGCCTGGAACCAAAGGAGAAATTTCAATGTCCCCTTGTTTTTTAAAAGTTTTTTTATATCTTGATAAAATTCAAAATTATAATATTTTTAACATCTGCACAATTAACTAAGTAGCACTTTATTTTCTCATTTCAATCAAATGAAGGATATTTTGTATGCTGAGCTTGGAGACGCATAATTATATTTTCCTCTCCAGCTCCCCCCACTCCTCCTGAATTCAGCCCCTGTAAATAAAATGCAGTAAAGTACTTCCTTTTAAAATACCATTGGATGATCACTGAAATAAAAATTAAAAGTTGCTTATTTTCTTTAAAAAGCCCTTTCCTGAAAATATCCTCTGAACATGACTGTACAGGTAAATCTTTAAAGGAACATATTTAAGAAATAATTGAATAAAACCCATAACATAAAGTTTAAATACATCTGTTTTCCATTAAAGACATGTATACTGGTCTTTAAATTCTGATTTTAATAAATACATACCAAGGACTTTATTTTTCATGTGATACCAGCTTTATTTACCTGCTGCTACCCCTCTCCCCCTTCTCCTTCCTTTTTCTCTCTCAATGGGAGAAACAAACGTTTAAAGTTTCTTTCAAGTTTGGTGTTTATATAGAATTTGGACTCTGCATTATTCCGTGTAAGCCATAAATGGTTCCATAAATACTGCTTTGCAGTTGTTTTGCATTGTCCCCTCTTTATTGTTTGCTTTATTTATATGCCCAGGAACCCCTAGAGATGTATCACTGCATTTATAGTTAAACTCATGAAATTACTTGATACGGTACAGAAGGGTACCCTTTTCCTATCTGCCATCTTCCCTTGTTTTCCCTATATTTATTTTGACATGTAACAGTGAACAAATATGTGGAAAATGAAGATGTTAATGCATCCTACAGACAGCACTTTCAGAAGTGAACTCTGCACTATTCTCAGAAAATAAAGCATTTTTTAAAATAGCAAATAACTTTCTTGAGTACAGCAGCTTTCTTTTGACTGATTATTAGACCTGGATACACAATCCAGGATGTGAAAGCATGCAATGTACGTGCTTCAATGCAAATAAAAGGAAATTGTTATTTTCTTCTGGAAGCATTGCTTTGAAGAGGTCAGCTTTTCTTATCAAATCCTCATCAGTAAAAGCACTATTCCTGTCAAGATTTCTAAGTAGGTGCTTGCGTTTGGGATCCTTAGTCTATATATTGTCACACCCCAATTTTTATGGAGGCGTGGAGCAAACTGAGATGACTCTTTTTATAATAAATACATATAGTAACCACTGTAGAGAGTATTTTCCTCACCCTCATCTTTATTTTAAAATACAAATTAGATAATTATTTGTGAATAATAGTTAAGCAAAAGGGATTAAACTGTGCTTTAGGTAGATTTTTATACCATACTCATCACCAAAATAACTGATCAATTCTGCTATACTAAATAATATGATTCACATCACTCCTACATAGCTTGCTTTTTAGGAGTCTGGATCATATTTTTACGTATATGTACGCATATTACTGCATGCTTGTATTAGATAAGAAAAATCATGTGGAGAAGGAAGAAATAAGGTTCATTATGACCTTTAGTTTCTAGGAACTCTGATCAGTCCGTGAAAAACTGCTTTTTGCTTGATTTCACAGAATAGCTGAGGTTGGAAGGGACCTCTGGAGGTCATCTATTCCAATCCTCTGCTCAAAGCAAAGTCTACTAGAGCAGGTTGCTCAGGACATTGTCCAGTTGGGTTTTGAATATCTTCACAGACGGAGACTCACAACCTCTCTGGGAAATCTGTTCCATTGTTTGACTGCCCTCACCATAAAAAAAAAGAAAAAAAAAAGTCTCTTTCTTTTGCTGAAATGAAATTTCTTGTTTTAATCTGTGCCCTTTGTTTCTTGTCCATTCACTGGGCACCTTTGAGAAGAGTCTGACTCCATCTTCTTCACCCCCCCGCCCCACAACAGGTACTTAGTCACATTGATAAAATCCCACTGAGCCTTCGCTTCTCCAGGCTAAACAGTCCTAACTCTCTCAGTCTGTCTTCGTGTGATGGATGCTCCCATTCCTTCATCATTTTTATGGACCTGTGCTGGACTTATCCCAGGAAGTCCATGTCTGTCTTGTCAGACACAAGTCCATGTCTGTCTGGTCAGAGCCCAGAAATGGACTCTGCACTCCAGGTGTGGTCTCAACCAGGGCTGACTAGAGGGAAAGGATCACCTCCCTTGACTTGTTGGCCATGTTTTCCTAATGCAGCCCCAAAAGCTGTTGGCTTTCTTTGCCACAAGGGTGCATTGCTGGCTCATGGTCAGCTTGTTGTCCATGTACTGGTGTAGGGTGTTATTTCCCAGGGTGTAGGACTTGGTATTTCCCTTTGTTGAACGTCATGAAGGTGCTGTTTGCCCATTTCTCCAGCCTGTTGAGGTCCCTCTGAATGGCAGCACAACCATCTGGTGTTTCAATCAGTCTTCCCAGTTTTGTATCATTTGCAGATTTGTACTTTAGATGCTAATATCATGCTCAGCTGAAAGACTGTAGTGGTTGATGACCTGGTGACAACAACTGCTCCGAAAAATGGGATGAAGTATTTGGTCCAGCTACAAAAGGAAATTGTTTTTTCATAGGAATGAATAATTAATGTTACAGCCATCTGAAATCAAGTGGCTTACATCTGAGTTCCCACAGCATTTTTCCTCCCCAAAACTAGAAACATGGTGATTAAGAAAAAAAAACACCAGCAGAATGATATACTGAAAATACAAAAGTGCTAAGATGATGATTAAGATATTTCTTTGTTTGCTGTTGGTAAATTATATTTGTCTCTCTTAGGCAATGTTTGAATGCAGAAAGGATTTGCTAGAAGTTCAGAGAATTTAAAGACAAAAGGAATTATGAGTTCATCTCGTTGTGTTCCATAATTCAGCCCAAAGAACTGAAACCAGCCGTTTCCATAGTAAGGCTATAACTTCTGATATGTCTATAACATATATATTACTATCCAGCCATGGTTTAAAGATTTCAAGTGATGGAAATATATGATAATTATAAGTAAGCTGTGATATGAGTTAATTAGAAATTAGTATGATACAGAACTATGTTGGTTAAGTTCATGACATCACATTGGTATAAAAGCAAAAATGCTTATGAGTAGCTCAGTTCCAGCAGTACATTGGTACGTTACAAACCATTCTATTTACCCAATGAAAGTAAGCTGTAACAACAAAACACGTTCACACCCGTCTAGTTTACCTAGGTAAGTGGAGTGTGAGACTTTGAGCAGAACAGTATGACTGTTCTAGACAGTCTAGACAGCACCTTCATGTCGGAATCACTTCAAGTTGAAATACAGCACTTCCAATGATCAGGCACAACCATTCACTGACACCTGCTTTTCCAAAAAGGTGTGGATAAAATAGAAATAGTTATTCTAACGTTAATTTAAACATTGTTCTGAGCTTTTCTACGCTTTTTACATATAGCTGCCATCAAGCTTCAATTGAATAGAGCAGTTAATTCTGGCTGACCTAATATAGATTCAGCTATGACTTTTCAAGGGACAGTATTACTTATCTGAAACATCCAAAAATCAATGTTACATATTCTCTCACACAATACCAACTAGATTAAAAGTCATGATAGAGTTCAAAAATAACAAATTGAAGGGGGGATAGGAAATTATTTTACTTGCCTTTTAGTTTTTAAATGTTACTGGAGCCTTGTTGGCTTATTTTCATTCTCCCTATTTGCTGGCATGATGTGGAGCTGTAAGGCTTGAACCCACCGCACCAGCAATTCTTCCTGTTCTGCTCGAGAAGCTCCCAGTACCTCTGAACTCCCACCTGGGATTTGGAGGCTGTTAGCCAGGCTAACCTTCAGCAAAGAGTGGGAATGAGATTACCCACCTGATTTTCCACAGTCACATCATCTAGGATTGTAACAATTTAGAGACAATCATGGAGATGAGGCACGTATGTGGACAGAGAATACCTGTGTCCTTGTCTTTTGCAGTACCAAAGGACTGCACAGTTAGAGGTCATAACTTTTAATGCAGAGAGCAGGACTGTGGAGGAAGGATCAGCAGGACCACAGGGAGACATGGGTGGTCTTTATGTGCTAAGGGTGCT
>NW_009228705.1:9326-28588 GCF_000690835.1 Fulmarus glacialis
GAATGGCCAGCATAAAGAAAGTGTGAGAGATCCGTGGAAACAAACCTGGGGCTTTGAATTTGTGTGAAGCAGTTTCCAGATGGTAATGAAATGCACAGTTACTAAAGGTTGCAAAGCTGTCTGAGATAAAAGTACAATGAGGGGTATCAGGATTTTTAGGTTCTGGATGGCAGAATGGCTTTAGTAGGGCCGGAACAGGATGGCTAAGCACACAAGTTGTTTATGTGAATGCTGAAAAAGCCTTGTGGTTGGTAGACTTGGCCGTGCATTTTCACAGAGACTGCCTGAGTTTTAATCCCAGTTCTGCTTCCAGTAGTGAAATTTGACAACTTGTTTATTTGAAACAAGAGGGAGTTGAGGGTTGCCTGGCTCCAGGATAGAGATAGGAGACTTTGATTACAGAATTTTGTACTACAAAGATATATTCTATCTACTCAGTAGAAGATGTGAAATTAGAAACTATAAAACCTAAAACTATAAAATCTTGGCTTTCACCCCAATGTACTTTTTTTTGTACTAAGAAGTACATGATGTACATTTCTACCTGCACTTCTTATTAATATATGAAACTTCATGGGGAGATGCAGCTAGGAATGATAGTCTGCCAACTGTGAGTTTCATATAAGATGTGTGACACTTGGCAGATCTGAGGAATTTTCAGCACAGACATCTTGTCTTTTTCTCTTGCATTGTAGTGTTGCTAAATGACTAGATTTTTATTGCTTGTGTGTGGGTGGATTACTGCCTTAGATTGAGTTGGAGAAGAGGAATTTGAGGCAGTGCTTGGAAATAGTATGTTTAGTGAGTTTTGAGGGAGGGAAATGTGATGACATGTATGGAGGCAAGTAGGAGTTCAAGGTGTCTTTTGGCATGGTGGAGACCAGTACAGTTTTTATTCAGAGATGAAAAGGACTGATTTTGGTGGTGGGAAGGAATCAAGCAAAAGAGCACTGGAAGAAACAAAAAGGAAGATGCAGTCTCTCTGTCCCCTGAGAGTTATCCTGTAATTTATAATCTCAGTAGTGTCAGTCTGAGGGTGAGTTGACTCTTAACAGTTACAATGTCATTCTGCCAGCACAGAATAAAATATTTTAGACTAGATGTCAACAAGGCTTTCTTCAGCATTTTATAGTGATGTCTTAGAAAAAAATGAGAGGGATGTTTGTTGCAAATGAGAACGTGTGTCTATGCAGTTTTTAGGTATCTAGTCTATATTTCTGTCTCATTATCTCCCCAGTCTTGCAATCTCTTCCTTTAGGTTTGCAGAGCAAAAGAAGACCCATCAAGTAGGCCTCTGCTATATGCTCCAGTACAGATGAGATAAAGAAAAGGAAGATTTAGTTTTCCCTCATTTTACTTCTCTGTAACACAGAATCCAAAATAGAGTTTTCTGTTGATTTAGCAGTGTCTTTTGATAAGCTCTCATTATAAAGAATTTTTGTACAATACTAAAGTTGCTGATAGCAAGACACACATGAAGTGATTGCCTAATTATTTTCCCTTTATTTCAGTTGAACACTACTTGATTTTGGAATTATAAGAGTATTTGTTCTTCAGGGTGTGTTCTTACCATTTTCTATGAGAACTGCTTTACAAAAACGTGATAAATTTATCATGCAAAACTTCATCAATCCGACAGCAACCAAACCACATCAACCTTTTGTTGTCTATTATATTAGTAATATGTAAGAGTTTTCTATTCTGGTTTCTTGGTTTGCTGATAACATTAATACAAAATGCATAAGCTGTTAGGTAGTGTGGGATGTGGAACATGGTGCTTCCAGCAAAGTAATGCTGACCCTGTCCCTTTGTCAGTCTTGATTTACTGGCAACATAGTTAAAGTTGTCACAAGCAAGTGAACTGGTGGTGATACTGAAAGAAAGACAGAGAAAGTAGCAGCTTGACCTTTTACTTAATTTCATGGACACACTATGCAACTGTATGAATAATGGGGTTTTAGTTAGTGATAATTCAAAAGTTGAAAGAAAAAAAATTCCTTCAACAATTTCAATACTTTTTTTTTCCCAATTTTTGACTATTTAACATATTGTCTTTAAGAAAATCAAAGCATATTTTGAGTCAAGCATTGCATCACACATGCAGGTCCTCATATGCACAAAGGAAGTACGCTCTTTTTGCTGAGCAACTCCTCCTGTGTTAATGAAGGAGATTTCTAAACAGGCAGTGTAGCACAAATGTATGCAGACCTGTCCTCAAGTCATATTCCAGACTTGGTACATTCGGACTTCTCACTGCTTAAAAGCTCTACTCTGTAACAATAATATTGGAAGAGCACACATTGTGTGAACATGGTAACTCTTAATATCAAAGGTACAGATAAAACTATGTTGTGTCTTGCAGTGCTTATTAAGACATATTCTAAAGTGGATTAACTGCTTTTACCTTTGTGTATTTTTCATTCAAATGCAACATCTATATATCACCATTTAAAATAGGAAAAAAATAGTCATGATAACATGGAGAAAAAATTATTTTTAAAATATTAATTCAGGGAAAAAATATATGCTATCATTTCAGCTCTTTCTGCCCTGGTTTAAGGAATTCTGTAGAGTTTTCAGATTGAATTGTATTTTTTTCATCATTCTTTCACAATTGAGAGTATTCTTTGATGTTTCATCTTCTTGGCTCCATCAATAAGTTACTTTGTAATTAACAAAATGTAACATGTCTCTTCCTGATAGGAAAGCTGGAAAGCAAGCTTTCTTTTTTAAAAGAAGAAAATAATAAAAGTTATGCAGATAAACTAAGCAATTCTAGCATAATTAGAGAACTTCAAATGGCTCACCAAGGCAAAATCCTCCAGAATTCACTTTTAGTAAGTCCAGGGTGTAAATGGCAAGGAATAAGAACAATTCTGCACAAAGATAGAATGTGTAAAACTGTAGCTGGGTGAACAGTTATCAACTATAGCAATTTTAGATCCATTTGTAGGAAGACATTTAACTGACAATAAGGTGAATTTTAAAAAACCCAACCTGGTTTAGAAAAAAAAAAAACAAAACAAAAAAACCCAAAAAACTAAATCTGTAGGAAACAGGATAATATTGCATCTCACTTCTTAGAATATACCAATCACAATGATGGAATTGAGGGGAGAAGCAACTTGGTCCACTGAAAACAAATCAGAGTATCTGATGGCTTTTATGCTGTGTTCCTTGCCGATACAAAACTTCAGAGCAGTTTTTATGTCTGTAATGCTTGAGCAGAGTTTATTGAGCCCAGAATGTGCCTGTAGTGAGAAGAGGGGTGCTTTGGGGCAGAATAAAAGAACTTGGCTTTATTGACCCTTTGTGTAAAAGTAGTTGGGACAAAATGTCTGCAGTATACTCTTGAATTTCCTTTGGGATGTTCAGCTTTCCACTTACACAACTTTTGTTGATCCTTGCTCTCAGTTTGTTGTTCACCCCTTGTAACTTCTGATTTCTTCCATTTGGCCTTTTCTCCAGATCCTTTCTCATGCATTCTTGCTCTCCTTTCATCTGCTTCTTCTTCAGACCCTATGACCCTATGACCCTATGAGATACAAATTCTTTCTGCACCTGTATAAACAGCAAGTGGAAGCCAGCTCCTCCTTCCCCTCAAAAAAAAACCCCAAAAACTGTAAGTTGAATTTTTGGGTTCAGTAATTAGGATTTTTAATAACACATTGCTCCTAGCTAGACAGATTTCTGTTGAAGCATAGAAAACGTAGTATCTACAGAATACGGCATATAATGATCCCTAAATAAAGTGTAACAAAGTTTTATGAATTGTACCTCTTGAGACATTAATCTGATCACTTTGAAAAGTATGACTTTTTAATAAACTACATCAGGTTCCATCATACTGCAGTTCTCGTTCACCAAGACCATTCAAACTGCAACAAGTGCTCAAAAGAATTATTAGAGTGACCAGGTGAGGAAAGACCCACCCTTACATAAAGAGATGAGAAGGGGATGGTATAACTTCTCAAAATGAAGGCTGAAAGAAGGATATTGCTACGCATTACATTTGGAAGCAAACAACAAGGAGGAGCTGGCCAGTTTCTTTTACACTGAAGGAAGGGGAAGAACAACTTGATTATAAACGGCACAAGTAATTACATCTGGATGTTGGACATGGGAGCTTAAAACTGCAAAGTAGAACCTACCGGGTCCTCAAATGTAAACATCTTTACTATAGATCTTAAAGGCAATGCATTAACTGGTTGCTTTTGGTTGCAAGGGATGGGACTTACTCAACCATAAGCCTATTTCAGTGTTTTAGGACAATTTTTATTTGCATAAGCACACTTATTGTTTGTGTGTGCGGCTCTTGCTGGTAAGAGTTCTATTGACAGAGAGCACATAGTCCTCTGCTTGTGAGAATAAATACAATGGTATTCCTTAGGAGTTGAAGGAATAAACTAAACCAGTGGAAGAAGTGATGTGCTTAGTTATGAGACTGCAATGCCTTTTTTTTTTTTCCTATTGATTGCAACCTTGAATTTCAAAGAACTACCTGTCAGCCAGAAAGGCAGCAGTTACCATTTTGATCCTTGAATTGCTGCTAACTGCCAGAGGAAATATAGCTTATGCTCTCAGACCTTCTTCTTCTTTTTTCTGTTGTTATTTTTCGCAACTTAAAATACCTTTGGAAGTTGGAAAAGAAAAGGATCACTATTTGTGTCAGGGAGCTGCAAGGTTGCTCCCTAAAAGAAGGGAGCTGGGAGCCCGGGCTGACCCCAGCACAGGCCAGGCAGTGCCTGCGCTGTCCCATAGCACTTGCGCCGGATGAGAGAGTAGGGTGGTGATAGCAGCAGGTCTCATCAACAGTCCAGTGAGTATCATGGGAAGCAAGGTAACAAGCCAGGTCCTGGGTCAATCCAGAAAATCCAAACAACAGTTTAGAAACAGGCCAGAGACAGGCACACCTATGACATCATTCAGACAGTCCCCAGGCTGAGCTGAAATGTGGCTCCTGGGCCCATAGGCAGCGGTGCAGGTAGGCTGCAGGTGAAGCTAGTGATAGCCGGTAAAGCCTATTAGATGCCATAGGGCCCTGAGAGCTTGTAGAAAAAAAAAAAAATCTGACAAAAATCAGACAGTTCTTTCCATGTAGAAGTTGCCACTTATATAGCAAATGACCTGAGCACAGTCACTACTGCCTCCCCTTTCCTAACTCATCTTTTTCCACGCAAAAGCAAGGAGCAAAGCAGATGAGCCCAGGGGCACACACAAGGAAGGAATGCTCAGACCATTTCCTGCACCTCTTTTATCAGACCATAAGTCAGCTTTATTGGCTTCTCCCTTTGCAGAATAGGGGACTTAGTGTCACAAAAAGGGAAATACATAGGTAAATTTTCCCTGCCTTTTTCCTGAGTGTGGTTTTGTGGAATAGATATGAAATTCAGAGAACCTAGTAAAAATGATAGCAAATGAGTGGACCTCAGAAAGTGCTCTTCTACAATGCAGCAGGTAATGAACCTTTTACCTTCTCTTGCTAAGTCAGAACATAAAGGTCATTAGCCTTGAAACAAGTTGCAGAGGAAATACCTCACAGAGTTGCATTATAGCTCATTCAGTGACAATGTTGGAGAGATTAATTTATGCTTGAGAGAGCAGAAGTTTATCTTTGTTGCCATAAAGATTATTCTCCTCCAGATAAGTTAGGCCTTTTTGGTCTCCATCTTTTCCTGTCCATCTTATCTTATGCTCAGTAAAACTAAGAGTCAGGAACTACTCCTCTCTTTTTGTCACTTCTCCAGCATAATTTCTTTAAGAAGCATAAGAAAGGGTCCAGAAAGTGCATAGAGCTCTTCATTACCTCCTGTATTTTCAGTGTAGCAGGCACCAGCCCTCAAAAAGAAGGATCCTCTTAAAGTCTGGCTGCACTTACTCACTGTTAGCGCTCATATTTATTAAACTGAATAATTTGATACCATCAGCATCACCTCACTACTTGTCTTCCTTTCCAGGTGATTCATAAAAATGTTCAATATAAGCATTGGTTGTAGGACAGATATCTCTGAACCCACTTTTGTGAAATCCCTCATTATGAAAATTCACAAGCTGCTCCTACTATCCATATCAATCTCTTTAACCAATTACTTATCCATTGAAGGATCTTTCATCTCATGGCTGTTTCCTTAGATGACTGATGAATGAACTTGCTAAGTGCCTCTATAAAACAAAAGATTGTATCAAATTACCCTTCCTTGTCCATGTACTTACTGACTGAATCCCCTGGTCTGACCTCACAACTGATCCTGCTCTGAGCACTAGAGACCTCCTGAAGTCCCTTCAGCCTATGACTCCACTAAAGAATTCCAATGGATTTGTGACCCAGGGCTATCCTGTATAGAAATCACGTTGACCATTCCTCAGCACGTGATACTTATACAAGAGTCCACTAATTAAATTTTTCTTACAGTTTCTGCTAATTTGCCTTGCACGTACATCAGTTTTAATGGTTTGTGGTTTCCCAGGTGGCCCTTTAAAAGAATTTCCACATTTTCCATTCTCCAGTCCCCTCATACTTAGATGATATTTTATACACTAAATGTGCACACCATAGCTAGAATTTGCAGACCACTCCTATTTCCTCCACTAGTCTTTCTTTGAATTCCTTAAGAATTCTTTTAAATATGATATCTGCTTTTTGTTTACTGTTAATTTTACATTTTTATTATCTAACCTCTTTCATACACACTCTGACTTGAGGCAAATCATGACAACATTTTCAAGCTGTAACTACAATTTGAAATCACAAACTTAATTCAGTATTGACCTTTTTGGAGTATCCTATCTGTCATCTCACTTGTCCTTAGTTTGTTGGGTTGGCTTTTTGGGTTTGTTTTTGTTTTTTCTTTCCCTTATGGTGACCTATTACTTGGTATCCCATTGTATTTCATCCACAAACTTTCTCGCTGAAAATTACTTTTATTTAGCATAGATTCCATGTGCTAGCAAAAGGATTATAGTTCTGAGGAAGTCCTAAACTCCCTTGTTTTCCTAAGTTATTTGTGCATGTGTTACATATGTTACCTAGTACCTGAGGTGAAGTTTGACATTGTATTGCCATAGACACTTTTATATTAATATCATGTTCTGTCCAATAACTTGTGAAATAAAGTCAGTAAGTATTATTACAAAAACTTCCATTGTTGACTGCTGTTGGCTTAAAAAGCATGGCAAATGTCTCTGGTTTTCCGCATTACAAGTCTTGGTATCTGTGTCCAAGGAGGTATAAGCACGTGTAGGGCTTATTTATTGCAATGATTCTTTTTGCTACTCAAAATTAACAGGGTAATGAGGCGATATTCACACCAGGATTTATTATTCAAACCATGATTTACTGATAATAATACATGATCTGTAAGCAAGCAGTTTAGTAGGAAACGTTCAAAAGAATTTAAGTTATTACCGAAATCTGTTGCAAAATACACAGGTATCTTCAATCATTCAATTTTCTTACAGTATTTCTTGGTTACAGAAATTTTTGTGCCTATATTACTGTATCTATTCATGATTTTCTCCTTCTAGGCTTCATAGGCTGCAGTATTTCTCGTATTAAATTCCTTTGCATCATGTTTTGTTTTGAACAGACTATTCAAAAATAGAGATCATGAGATCCATGTGTACAGATCCATGTGTATTACAAATGCCCGTAGGCAATTACATTTTATATTCAGTCAACAGCAGACAGCACTGAGAAGACAGGAGGTAATTGCCAGACCTGACTGGATCTTAGCGTACTCATCTGAGAATATTTTTGCATGGGACTATAAGATTTAACTCTGTAGCACTCCTTTCACTGAGCATCTCTGCCTTTTTCTTTGCTTTCAGCATCAAAATAAGTTTCAGCCATCTGTATTTTATAGTTATTGAAGAAACAACCCAAAACGAAGAACAACTAATCATAATGACATCCCAGAAGCAGAAGATAGGCCACATACCATTTGTTAGCATTGAAATGAAAACACAAAAAATTAAGTATGATATTAATTACAAAAATGGACCTTGACTTTTAGTTATTTATAGTAAGGCCATGGTATGAACTGAACTAATGTGATTTCATCCCTTGAAAATAAGAAGAGATGGAGAAATATTCCTTAATGTGAAAAAAGTACATAGGATGAACAAAATCATCTGTCTTGCTCTCTTTTTTGGCAAGCAGTTCCTGGCTTTGATCAACGCTAGGAAACAAAATGAGTAAAAGCTATTACATTTTTATTCTCTATTTTGTTAAATTGATGAAAATACATATTTCATCTGCTTTACATCTGGTACAATTATGTTTTTACAGAGCTCCAGGAGTGCTGTCAGGAGATGACAGAAGTACTTCGTCTTTGGCAATTTAGGACGTGATTGTTTTGATAGCCTTTTTTTCAGACCAGATTTTACATATTTTTTTTCACATATTTTATTTCCAATTTTTATGGGTTGTAGATTCAAGCTTGCAATGCATTAAAATACAGCTAAAATCCACAGAACACTTCTACATGCATGCAGCTTGGAGTAAATGATTGATCTCCATTCAAAATTAAAATCAAAAATATGTTGAAGAGCTCCTGTGTATCTTGTAGCAGAATACTCACGATGTTGTAAAGAGTTTTCTACTTAGGAGGCACCCGCAGGCCATATTTGTGACTGCAACATGCTAGCAACAGAAATGAGAGTCTGAGCTACACATTATCTTCTTTGGGTCATTCAGATTTACCTTCCCCGCATATTGCAACCTCATTTCTGTGGTAGTGGGTTACCATTCCATGATTCAATAAAAACTGAACTGCAGCTGCTGTTAATCATATCTCATATTTTTAAATAATGACTTGGGTATTTTACCTCCTGCCTTTCTGTTGTTTCAGAATGAAGAACAAACAAAACAAACAAAGAAAAAAAAAAGACAATTCCAAAGAAACGGGCACTTCCATAAGCCCATAACGTCATCTTAGAGCCTTGAATATAAGGCATTACTAATTTTTAATATCTTAGAACTTGAATTTGATTATTTTTCTTCTCTATAATTCCAGCAGTTCTAAAAGAAAAACAATGTATTTACCCAAAGGTAAAAGATTCAGCACTTTCATTCTTCAAATGATTGCAGAGAATTGCAGAGAGCACAGAACAAAAGTTTGGCATACTCTCTCATAAATGCTATGAGGAAAATGTGCCAAGATGAAAAGGAAAAGAAAGGCTACCCTTGTTACTTGAATAATAATGATAAATTTGAAGATCTTCAGTAATACCAGTTAAAAAGCCTATAAGTCAAGGTTATTTCCTGGGGCAGGAGAGGAAGTTAGCTTATTTTTTGGGATGTCCAAGTCAATTTAACAGTCATAGTGAAGTGATGCAGTTGAACAAGAATTATATCAAGCCTCTGGTGTGGTTGATAGACAATAGGCATGTATAAAATTTAATGCACTATTCCTACTGGATAGTATTCTCTACAAGTACCCAAAGTTGACTTCAGTACTGCAGTGTTAAATTACACTCACTGTTGCTTTTAATTAATGCTCTTAACTCTAATTCTACTTCCAGTTGTCCAGGCACAATTAATTGAATTTAAGTTCACTTATTCAAACTGGGCTAAGTGGCATAATAAGGAGCATAGTCTTCTTTGAATGTGGCCAAATGTGAATTATCTTCCAAATCTCTTTGCTTTGAAGGCCCTCATCATTGCCTTCTAGTCTATATTTTGTAGAACTAAAGGCGACTGTGGCAAGTAGCAGTTTTATCTGACCAATAAATACAGACATTTGTGCTTCTCCAATTCATTGTTAGGTAGAGGTACTAATATAGTTGGAATATCTGAGCATCTAAATAAATGACTTGAAATGACAAATGTCTGAAAACATACAATTTTAATTTCAGGCAACGAAAGCTATGTTTGCTCAAAATCACAGGAGTTTTCCACTCAAAAATAAAGATTTGAATAAATCAAAACTTTTCTTTGAAATGGATTTTGTTGTTTCTTTTGATAGGAAATATAAAAAAATTATTTTCAAAATGCCTAAGTTATATACCATGATTATATTATATACCATTTATTAACAAACACATTTAAAAAAAACACATTCAAAACATGAGATAATGTCAAAATATTTTGGAATATTATATGTCATGGAAAAATTCAGGGATTTGTCTCTGTCTCTTTCATGTCTTTCAGGTAACGTCTAGATTAAGTTTTGTTTTTTTTTTTAAATTATCACCTTTGTTATCTAGTGTTCAGGTGCCTGTTTGTGACCCATTTAAGAGCTTCGATCTCAACCTGTATCCTTGGGGAAAAACGTCTTCCTTTATGTTTTGAACTGGCTACTCCATTTTTATTCCTGTTTCAAAAATGTTCTATAACAAAATTTGTTTGCAAAATAAGGCCAGAAGAAATCATTAATAATTGTCTAAACTTTCTTATGTATAAAACAAATAATAGGACTAAACTTAAGAATGTTCACATTGTGTCCAATATTTGCTTGAATGAAAAACCTTTTTAAAAAAGAGACAAAAAAAAAAAGACAAAATTCAATTGTTTTAAGCAAGAAAGAATACAAGGTTAAGAAAGGTATAAGGTGTTCCTTGTTTTCATTGTTTGTAAGAGAAAATGTAAGCATATAATTTTTTCTAGCTGCACCTTCTCTGTCACAAGATCTTGTTATGCATTTTTTTTTGCAAAATATAGTATCAGAAATGCCTCCAACAGATTCTCGTCTACAGATTTTCCTTCTCCTGGATAAATTCAGTGTATTCAATGTTTTAAATTTTTCAGTGCAACCCCTTTTTTTTCCTCCATACTTTAAATAATTCTGTCTCTTTTCTAAACTGTTTTGAATATTTTAACATCCTTTCGAAGTCTGAATACTGAAACTGGTGACAGTGCTTCCATGTTTACATATCAAATGTGTAAATTGCATAAATTCTTACTCCTGCTTCTTGCTATATTGTTTTAAGACTGTTCCAAGACTGCATTTATTTACCTAGCAATATGAACAATATGAGCTGTTTTGACCAGAACATGTCACTGAGAAGCCCTGTTCAATTATTTATGAACACCTTCCACCCTCACCTTTTCAAAGTCACATTTATATTACTTATACCATAGATCTGGTCTATGTGTCTTGTTTCTAGATGGATGACTTCACCTGTAGCTATAATCAAATTAAGTTTTATACATTGTGCTATCTATTCTGTCTTAATAAAATATATATGCTGATGAGTTTTCTGTGGACTTCAGAAGGAAAGCTAGAAACATAGCTTACTGTAAACAGTGGCACGATTAATTTCATAATTAATCTTTAGAAAATGAAATTCAAGTGGTTAGAATTCCTGTGCTTTCCCTAGGAGATCCTGAGGAGAAGTAAGGGCTTAATGTGGCCCTGCCAAGCTATGGGTTTTGGATATGTTAACAGACATCAGACTAACAGCTTTAGGAATAAACAATTTATCTCTAAATAACAATACAGTAACAAATACAAGTCAGTAGTACAATTATCTGCGTCAAAAGGACAGCAAATCCAGTAATTCACTAATACTGGGCTAAACTTAATATCCAGGTTACATAGCCATTGCTATAAGACAGGCTGGCAGGCAATAGGGCACAGCATCATCTTTGGACGAGTGACTTGGACCGAATGACAGGCTCAGGGCATTACAAATTTCCTGGCCGGACTGTCCTCTTTTGCTGAGTTGTGGAACCACTGTCTGGACTTGTTAACCAGTCATCATATCCCACCTCTGCTCCCCCTCTCTGCCTGTTCTTTCCTTTGTGTGCATGGTGCCTGGAAATACTGTATAAAGCAATGCTAGCCTCTAAGAACTACAGGAATGAATGCCATACATGCAGCTCAATGCTACAACATATGAAAAATGAGTCTAATTTATACAAAAATCTGATCGGAAGTATAGGAGATATCTGGAAAAAAAAATTTGTACCATGGTTCTGGGTCAAGGCCACTTGGCAAGTGGTGTGTGTGGCTGCAAGCTTATCAAACTACTGTTCTGCAGTCTGTGTTGTTGGTTTTGACCTGCAAAACCTAAATGATTTAGCAAGAAATCGTTTAGGTGAATTTAGCAATGTAAGATTCCCCTCCTCAATAAGTACTACTACTATGGATAAAAAACCAGCTGCAAATTGACTGATATGGGAAGGGGTGAGGGTGAGGGGGAAGAGTTAAAACTTCATGGCTTATTAGTTGTGGTTAGTTTTAGTATTTCACTGAACAGTACTTTTCATGGCGTGCTTTTCAGCTTTAACTAGAGTGGTCTGGATAGAAGCCTTTTTAACATTTATGTAGTGTAAACAGCTTTACACATTTAAAAAAGCATCTGAATGTCAGGCTGTAACTCTTTTACCATAAAAATTATTCAGATTTCCTGTAATTTCATTTTTATATTTGTTACTGCTATAAGTATATTTTTTACCTTTTAGTATTCACACCACAAGCTTTATTTTTTGTGAACTTTGCTTTTTTAATCCATGCTTCTTTTTTGTGATAACAATAATTTGCTGTATATAAATGTCTATGATAGTCCATGTGTACTCCAAAAAAAAGACTCAGAATTGTCCCTTTAAATATAATGTTTTTCCTGAACCACACATTATTAGCCATTTCTGTTTATGTAAACCATAGATGTCAGACATAATTGATTATAATTCACACTATAATATTTTCTCTTAATACTTAAATAATGCTTTTTGCTGTTTTATGTAGATGCTTTGGTAATGACTAGAAAACACTACACTAGTTCAGATGGTATGCTATTATCTTGGATATCGTTTTAGAAGTCTAATGATTTGACACTCGATTGCTCTTTTCTATTCTTTATAGTGCATATCATTATTTTATCCTCTGATGATGTGATTATCTCATTTTAGATTAAGCTTCAGCAACCTTTTAACAGTACCCAATAAACCCCGATGCAAATTACATTTAATGGAAAGAAATAAAACAGAGCTCTTGGAATCTGAATTTGATTTATAAGAAACCATTTAATCAGCAAGAAATATTTACCTGGCAATGTGTTTTTACATATTGAAAATCTCATCATCCGGTTTAATACTCAGCAGAACTTTTGCTGTATAGATGAAATCTCAAAAGACTGTTTCTTCTACCTTTGAAAGAATTATTGTACAAAAAATAACATGTGGACAATGTAATTTATTTTAACATAACTTACAGGTACTTTGGTTTCTTTTGCTGGCAAATTCTCAGCCATTTCAAAGAGGAGAAATGAAGAAAATCTATTAGGTTTAAGAGACTACGTTTGTGTCTTTACTGTTGCATGACTATTGTCTATGGAAGAGCTGTGAATGTCACCTAATCTTAAGAAATCACCTTGGAAGTAGTTTGACCTTAACAGTAGCAATTTTTTAAATAACATCTAGTAAAAATTTTTACATACTTGGTTTCATCTCATTATGTTTAGCTGTTGGGCCCTGAAATAATGAGATAATTAACACTGTGGATCAGTCTTCTATCTTGCACATTTGATTTGGGATATACGGGAATATTTTACTTCATTTATTTATTTTAATTAGAAATAACTTGACAGCCACTCCATTAAGAACATTCTTCAGCATTCTTTACAGATCATTTAATATACCTATGATCTCTGTTCTTTAGAATGTCATTTAGGCTCTAGCTTAAAAATATTAATCCATAAAACAGTGTATAGCAAATGGACGAGAACGTACAGCAAAAGCGTTAATTAAGTTGTACTAAAATAACATATAGAATCTTGGTGATCCTCCATAATTTAGAAATCAAAAAAAGTAGGACAATAGCTGTTGAGGCATATTACTTTTTATGGGCCCTGGCATGGGGAAGCTTATTGATCATTTCAATATATGTGTAAGTTTTGTAGATGTTTAAGTACCACATAACTATATACATTCTTTCCCGAGTTACTGTCTATCAACTGTGGGCTACCAACTCAAGCACAAAAATGGCATATCCTGTTTACCTGAAGGATTAATAATTAAATATTTTCTTTTCCTGAAGAGTGATTGTGATTTGGTATCAATATTATATGGTAAACATGAGGCTTATCCTTCAACATCTCTGAGAAGATGTTTAGCTGTCTGATACATTATTGGCTCTTCCTTAACTGTATTGCTTCTCCTCATGTTGACCTCATACCATATACCTTAGAAATGAGGAACGAGATTGCTGTAGTGATATTCAAAGCTTCATGTGCTAGTTTCATGCGGGAATAGTGTGACTGTGTCGATACAGTATCTAACTCCAGGCATGCTTGAAAAGTTTGGCCTTTCTGAAATTTCTATATGTTTAGCGCTAAGGATAGTGTAAATTTACTTGCTGATTGTGAACTGTTGAAAGGATAGTGTAAATTTACTTGCTGATTGTGAACTGTTTATAGGTTCTTAAAATAATACATGAAGTAGTCATTTTTTACATAATATACCAGGTTAAAGTGTTTACCTATGGGCAGCTATGTTTGTTAGACTAACAATATTAACAGTATTTAAAACAGAGTTGATCAAAATAAGCTCTTATTTTCATTTTCAAATGCAATAAACCAAGCATTTTCAAACATACTGTCTCTGCAAGAATTAAATCTTTGAAAATAAAAATTGTTACAGTGCACATCACTCCAAGTTGACCTTAATGTTGAATTGCAGCAGTTGTATGCAGTAATTTCCTTTTAATAAGAGCTTCTTAAAAATTAGATATTCCAGATACATTTTTGAACTTCATTGAAATTTCATTGTTAATATCTTATTTTGCAAATACATCAAAATATTTAATAAACAGAATGTTTCAAAAATAAGTCAATATTATTATCTATGGCTTTTACAGTGGCCTTCTATTTTATCTGCACGTACAGAGCCACTATAAACTAAGCTACTTAAAAACTCAATTTTGCAGTCATTATTCTGCATATAAAATATAAATATGCCGGAGACTGTGTTTGAAGAGAATGAAGATAATCTTCAGAGGGCAACTACACATAATTCAGACAATAGTTTGTTCAAAGTGAGCATTAGGCTTTAAAGGTTATTGTGAATGTTTGGGATATGCCTGTTTAAATAGCTCTCAAAAGTATGTACTTCCCTGTTTATTCTTTGGCAAGGTGGTACTTTTTAATTTCAAAACCTCGTAGATTACTTCCAAGCAGACGTATTCATATATGGAATGAAGGAACTGATTTTGTGTATTTTCTGCTGTTGACCCAAGCTAAATAATGAAATTTGAGTCATTAAGAATGTGCCAGAAATGTACTTGCAAACATGCTGTCTTGTGGTGTGATTGTACATCTCCGCCATCCCACTCCATTGAATAAATTTTTAGAAAATGCACTTCTAGTATCTCGGTTTGAAATGCTTTTCAGTAAAGGAGGTATTTTGACCAGAGTTTTCCTTTGGTTTTCTGTTTTAGCTGTTGGTACAGAACTTCTCAGACAAAACTTCTTAGTAATTCAATTTTGCATTCTTTATTCTGAATATATATATTTATGTAAAATGGGCTGTGCAAATAACATCAACCAAAACACTTTTAACTTTAAAGCTCAGAGTAAAATTGTAGGGAGTAGAATTGGCTCAAAAAATGAAACTTATATAAAAGGAATCATTACAATTGAATTAAAAAATATTAATCATTGCAGAAAAATGAGAATATTATTTCAGGTGGGTTCTACTTCTTGATCTCTGTATTCAGTTCTAGGGACATGCATTTATCTTCCTTAATTTTATGACAGGCATAGGTAAGCGGTTTGAAAATATAAACAGCATTTCTAATCAGAATGGAGTGCTCACTCAAGAAAAGAGCTAGGCACATTCATCCCAGATAGTTCCAGCATGGTCCCATAGCTAAAATGCACCTCTGGACATCAAATTAAATATACCTTGTATAGATACCTTTATCAGGTAAAGAATGCTCTATTTTAGCAAATAGTTTTCAGAAATATACCCTTTAAGACTAGTTATATTTCTTGTAAGCTAAAGTAGGTTAAGTTAAAAATGACTGAAACAAAATTTATGGCCACAAATGACCAAGTTTTTGAGTTTTGTCAAGTGAGATTTCCAGATTCTCTTGTTTCTTCTTATGCTACAGATGCAGTGAAAGAGTTCTGAAATGTCTTCAGGACTGAGTAGAATATCTTCATTACTGACATTAGCTAGATTTTATCAAAATTTTAAAAACATGGTAAGTTGTTAAATTCTTTGGAATCCTAAACTGGGAATTAATGAATGCAGAAGTAGCAATGACTGCCATGTCTAAAATTGCCTAACACTTCCTGCTGCTATGTTTTTGTTTCAAGTCATTTTGAAATTCAGTTTGTGGACAACACTTTTTTGTGCTAATACTGTAATTTTAGTATATGTCTGCTGTTTTTGAGCACAAGGAATATATGGAAGTCTCCCTTTATATAGAAAAAAACATTTAACTGTCTACAATCAAAACAGCTTGGAGCTAACTGTTGAAATTGTAAAGACAGAAAGAATCATCACTGGACTGGGCCTTAAACGTGTGAAGAGTACTGGGTTTGATATGAGCAAGTTGAGAATATTTTCTCCTTAGCATGAGTAAAACATTTTTTTTTCCTGTGCTGATTCCCATTCAGTTTAACAAAATTATTATCTTCAAAAGGTAATACTTGTGTTTATTCCAGGTGAAGAAAGGAGTCAGTTTTAGCAGTATACTTAGAACGGGGAATACATACGGGACATGTGTCTCCTGGACAGAAACCATTTTAATCCTTTGGCACAGGGGTTGCTGTGCTTGGGGAAGAGATAGGACATTAAATATGCAAGAGTGATTCTGTTGCTGAAAATTAGACATTTTACATTTTCTCATATGCTCTAAAATAGTCTCACTTGCCTCCAGCTTCATTGGGTTGTGCCTAGCAGCTCCTTTCAGATGTTTAGCCATGGCCCTGAGGGCACCACCAGCCCTGACCATCCCTGCCCAGCCCTTCAGGGCTCCCCCCACCCTGCCCAAGGCCCAGGACCACATTTCAGCCCCCTGGGGCTGTCAGCCCTTGCCCCAGCGACGCCGCAGCAGGGCCAGTCTCCAGCTCCCCACAGCCCTGCTCTGCTCAGCCATGGGACCCGCTGAGACAGGCCCACCCATGGGACCACATTCCAGCCTGGCTTCAGCCTGGCCCCTTCCCCAGGGAGGTGCCTGATGCCAGGGGCTGTGGCTGTCTGGCTGTCCATTGCTACTGCTGTCCTGCTCCTGGCTGGGGCAGTGGGACAGGCCCTGGCTGCCAGACGCTGTCATCACCCACCCAGGGAGCTCCTGACGCTTCCGGCACCTGACCCAACCATTTCCTGCTACCTTTAATCACTGGTATGACAACGTGATAAGAATTTAAAAAAAATTCAGGCAAGCAAGGCCAACTAGAAGCAATGTGATTTTATTTTTGTGTCACTTGGATTTAGAGTTTTCAACTAGTAATGGAAATGTGGAAAACCCATAGGTCCATTTTAGCCATGGGGCCATGCTGGAACTGTCTGGGATGAATGTGCCTAGCTCTTTTCTTGAGTGAGCACTCCAAAACAGCTTTAAAAAAAAGTAAGGAAACAAGCCTACCCTTCATAAGAACACACAGTAGAATAGTGGACCTAAAAAAGTTGTCCTGGTTTCAGCTGGGATATAATTAATTATCTTCCTAGTGGCTGGTATAGTGCTGTGGTTTGGATTTGGTTTGTTGATAACACACTAATGTTTTAGTTGTTGCTAAGTAGTGCTTACACTAGTCAAGGACTTTTCAGCTTCCCATGCTCTGCTGGGTGCATGAGAAGCTGGGAGGGAGCATAGCCAGGACAGCTAGCCCAACTGGCCAACGGATTATTCCATACCATATGACGTCATGCTCAGTATATAAATGGGGGGAGGGGGCTGGGGAGCAATTATCGCTGCTTGGGGATGGGCTGGGCATCGGTCGGTGGGTGGTGAGCAATTGCATCGTGCATCACTTGCTTTGTATATTCTATTATTATTATTATTACTACTACTACTATTTTACTTTATTTTATTTCAATTATTAAACTGTCTTTATCTAAACTCACGAGTTTTCTCACTTTTACCCTCCCAATTATCTCCCTCATCCCACTGGAGTGGGGGGAGTGAGTGAGCAGCTGTGTGATGTTTAGTTGCTGGCTAGAGTTAAACCACAAAAAATAGTGATCACACAGTTTCTGCTGTGACCTCTGTTTTTTGGCATTTGCATAAATGATTTGGAAGGAGACGCTGAAGGATAACGTGAGTAAATTTTCTAGTGATACTGTAGTATTCAGGATGGCAAAGACAAGAGTAAACTATGAAGGATTATGCAGGGAACTTATACACTAAGTAAAGTTCCCATGCCATTTCAATGTCTCCTCAATACAAATAAATTGCAAATGACACATGAAAAAAGCAGTTAAATATAAATTATGAACTCTGATTATTGTTTTCTTTCAGGAACTAGGTCTTCTGGATATAATAGATATTTTATAAAAAGTTCATTTCTGTGCTCAGTAGTGGTCCAGAAAATAAATAGACTGCTAACAATTTTTAAGAAAGAAGCAAGGAGCAATACAGAAAACACGATTATGCCATTGACAAACCCATGATTCACCTGCATTCTGATTGCTGTGGCCAGATCGGTCCCTAGTCTAATAAAAAATGAAAAAGTACAGCTAGAAAATCTTCAAAGAAGGACCAAGACATGGAATCAAAGACATGGAATGGCCTTTGTACAAGGAAGTACTGGACAGCTCTACAGTCTGAAAACAAAACAACTGAGAGTAGATGGGACAGAAAAGTATAAAATCACAAATGGCATGGAGATAGTGGATAGGTATGGGCTCCTCACTGCCTTTTCCAGTACAAGAATTAGGGAAAAACAGATAAAACTAGTAAATGTAAGATGCAAGACAAACAATTGGAGTTGATTATTCATTAGTAGTGTAATTCAGTTGTGGAACTTTCAGATTTTACAATTTTGTGAGTGCTAATACTTTACATAAGCTCAAGATGTAGTTGGGCAAGTTCATGGAATCCAGAAGACTATTAAATGTAAATACACTATCTGCAGCTCAGGATGTCACCGAACTGCAAACTGTGAAAGCCAGGAAAATTATTGCAGGAAGGTTTTGATGCCTTTTTATCCTGCTTTTATGCTTCTCCGAAGGTATCTGTTTTTGAGCACTGCTGAAGAAAGACTGGGCTTAGTTGGGCCATTGGCCTGATCTGGATCAACCTTATGGTTTATCAATAGGGCTGCAATCTTGAGGTCTGCTACATTATCTGGATCGATGGGCCGAGGCCAACTGT
>NW_009228706.1:0-15787 GCF_000690835.1 Fulmarus glacialis
CGTCCTGAGAGCCTCGAAGGGAGCGCGGCCGAGCCGGGGAGCGGCCCGTGCTGCGCGCCCCTCTCGGCGCAATGAGAGCGAACCTGAGCTTCCTCTTGAGCCGAAGCGGTTTCTCAGCAGTTTTAGAAGAGATGTAAGAAGTTCTCTTGCTCAGTTATACGGCTGTTACACGGTTTTACAACAGCGTAACAGGTTACAGCAGATGCACGTTTAGACTTCTTCCCTCTTCCCACCAACTTGCCCTAGCAGGGGTGCTGAGATACATCCAGTGTTTGTCAGCGGTGTATGTTTAGCAGCTGAATGATGCTGTAACAGGTAGTTGGTAAAATCTTTGGTCAGCAATAGTTTGGCTTGCTTAAAGAAAAAGGTGGACTTTTCCAAGAGCTAAACGGATGCGGAGTACCTCTAAACTCTGCTGTAACTGCTTGACATTACTCAGCTACTGCCTTGCTACGCTTACCTTTTGTAACAGGCTGTTCCAGGGTTGTGAGTAGAGGGATAGGAGGTAACTCACTATGATTTTTGTTGTTGGACTCATACCTGTTGATATATATTGCTGTAAAGATTAAAAAAAAAAAAAATCCAATGGTATTGGATAATAGCCCTTAAAAGGGCACACCTGAATTTGAAGTGCATTTGCAAGGGTGAATAAGAGAATGGAGGGAGACTTTCTGCACAGAATTTTCATATCTTTTCTTTTCATAAATGTATATATATGTTCATTGTCTATTCATTCTGTCAGCAGTAGAATTTTAGCTTGAGGTTTAAAAATCAAGCTAAGTTTCTCGATGTTCGTATGCTTCATTGTCAGTAATAACATTTCTGTAACCAAAACAACCCTGGGAATGTGTTCCCAACTGCTACAACTTGTTTGTTTCAGAAGCTTTTGACTTGAAGATATCCAGAGGACAGATCTGGTTAATAATAAGTTGACATTTTAATAAATGCCTTTTAGGGAAGTGACTGTTTGATACAAGATGTATGCTATTGTGCAGTTGCTTTCAACTTCTAAAAATTTCTTAGTGGAGTTCCATATAACAACTCGTAAGCCTACTGATGGTAGGTTTGGTGTGTTGGTTATTTTTCTAGTTAACTTTCATGAACTACAGGTTGAAAACCACTCCTGTAAGTTTCTTGCCTGTGATGTGCTCAGTCAGCTTTGTGATTCTTAAATTTCCTCAATTGTACAAGCAAGTTATATTTAAAAAAAAAACCCACAACACTCAGTTTATATGCATCTTGTGCATGCTCTAAAATAGAAAAACATCTTGAAACATTGTGATTCAGTAACATGCTGTTATCAATAAGTAGAAGTATGTTTGCTGACCATCCTGTGACTTTCACATTTGCTGCTGGTCCTGTCTAGTGCAGCTGCAGCTAGGAGGCCATAAACTCATATTTCAGAAATGGAAAAAATGCCTACTTCCAAAAATTTCTGTATGGAAGTGTGGAGTATGTTAGCTGGAGTGATGAATCAAATTATTTCAGGTAGGAGAGTAACAGCTCAGGATTAAGATATACTTTTCCCTTGAGCAATGGGAAATCTGTTTTTATTTGAGGGATCTTGCCCTGAAAATAGATTTTCTGTCTGAAAAATCCCTAGGTGCCTAATTTTACATTAATGTGTATGTCTGAAATCATGTATGTCCTGATGCATCTAAGCAGCTTGCAGCCCAAGTGAAAATTGGGGCTCAGCGTATGGAGAGGCTGGGTACTTAGCGTGGTGAATTGCAAAGGATGTCAGAATATGTAAAACTTGTGTGTTGCGATGCCTCATTCCCTCTTTGGGTCTTGTCTAAAAAGCTTATCCTGATCTCTAAATGATTTTTAAAAGATGGCTTTGTGCAGACAAGGTTCCTTAAAAGGAGGGTTTCTCTGGTTCAAGATAACTTCCTTTCCCCCTACTTCTTTATCCCTGTTATAGAAGAGTGTTTCATTAACCCATGAAGAGGTACGGCATAGTTCTTGTGTAACTAACAGGGCTTCAATTCGATACTCAGCTTATGCAAAATCTATACTTTTTTGGTTTTGTTTTCAGAGATAAGATCTTGACCTTCCAGCCATACCTTTCTTCCAATGTATAAAGATTCACTGAAAATACCATGGCTGCTCAGGGACTGGTAATCAAAAAATTTGGTACCTCAGAGTCCATAGCTTTGGAGTAATAAAGAGGGTCAGAAAGAAGAGTGGAGTTTATCCTGGGATGTAGTAGGAAAGGTTGAGAGCGCCTCTTGAAGCAGCGTTTTGGTCTCACATTAGTGGAACTGCATCTGACTGCCCCTAAAAATATTGTATGGGAGATGTAATTCTCTTCCTCCCCCTACTATTGCGGTGGCAGAGGCAGAAAGTTGGTAGCTCACGTTTTCCCTTTGCTCATCCTTTCTCCTCTGCTTTTTTTCTTAAGCTTCTAAGAGGAAATATCGAGTAAACTTACTGTCTGAAGTGCTGCCAGAGACGACCAAGTTGAGTATCTACTTTTTAAAATGCTGCTTAGATTTTGAGAAACTGGAAGGTAAAAGGGACTCTCGACAGTTCTTGAAAATCCCTTAAGACTAACCATTACCAGTTCAGTTTAAACGCAGTCTTTATGAGGATTTGGAGGTCTTCTGCCTGTTTTGCTTGCAGATTTCTTGGAGTTCATCTGCTGACTTAAGCCATGGAAAAGCTGCTGCTCCCTCCTACATGCACCTAGGAAGAGAGAGGTCCAAATTCTGATTCTTGAAGCAACCAAAAGCTATTTGTGTGGCTGTATACCCTTCTAGGATGGGCTTCTGGGTTGCTCTTGAGGCTTTTCTGTTTTGCATTGGCTCACAAATACTCTGTGGGCCAGCAAAGAGAGAGGGACTAGCTGCTCTTTCTTCAGCTGAGCCAGGCGTTGTGCAGGCCGGCGGTGAGGACAGCTGCTCCGGGGAAAGGTGATCTGCTCTCATTTCCTGTTTCAAGGAACACTTGACTGTGCAACTTGCTCTGGGCTGTAATGACACTATCTGTCATAGTGAATGTGAAATTAAAAATGGGAGAATTTGTTAGAGACCTCTTCAGTAATTACTGAGGTAATTTTCTTGTAAGGTTTGGAAGGGGGATGGAAGCCCAGGAAAAGTGGAGGTCTGTACTCTCGTTACTGTAGCACTTTAGAGCTAAAGAGGTTTAGTCCATTACCTTGCTCTACATGTAATTACCTACCTCTAATTCATTCTTGACAGATGGATATAATTCATTCTCTATTATGGCATGAAAGTCTCTTTCAAACTATAGCACAAAACTCTGATTCTTGTAGGACTATAAGTACGCGAACTGATAGCGTAGGACGTTACGGTGTGTTTAAAATGAGAGGGGGAGTGGGTTGCGATAGGTATGGATCAGGGAAGGGTTGCCTGGCAGAGGTGGGGAGGCAGAGCCCTGCTTGAAATTTCCTGCTTAACTAGGCTGAAAGGGACTGTTGGAGAAACTGCAGCAGCCATGGGGATTTTGGGGGCACTTGTTTTGTTTCAAACCTGTTTGCAGTTGTAATCAAGTCTTGTATTAAAACCCTGTTTCTTTCTATGTCTGTGGACTTCATGGGTTTCTGCTGTTGCTTTTATCTGCATTATCAGTGTTTGAAAGACATCTTTTTTTTTTTTTCTGTAATACAGAAATTAATACAGTTCTAGAACATAGTAGTAATTCTAAATTAGAGGGTATCTTTCAAGGAGTAGAGGGTTGTTGGATTTGGGTATTTTTGTTTGGTTTTACAGTTGTTTACTTAGCTGTTTTTTGTTTTAGGGATTGGAATAAAAACATGCATTTACTTAAAGCTATGAAGGCTATAATTATTTGCTGTCTGCAAGTGTTTTTCATTAGCAGTGGTAATATATGAAGTTGAAAGGTTGCTTATTTAAGTGGTATGCTATTGAAAAATTCATATGTATTAATATGTGTAATATCCAACGTGTGTGCCTGGAATTAGTGAGAGATTGAACATTTGTTTTCTTTTTTTTCTTTAAGATCTTGAAAACTTGACGAGGTCCTTGAGAGAGAAAACTACATGACACTACACCATGAGTGACAGTAAATGTGATAGTCAGTTTTACAGTGTTCAAGTCGCAGATTCAACGTTCACGGTACTAAAACGTTACCAGCAGTTGAAGCCCATAGGATCAGGGGCACAGGGCATTGTTTGGTGAGTCATAAATACTTTATTTAAATATAACAAGCTATAAATACAAAACAAAATTTGAATGTATTCCTGATAGAGGTGCCAGAATGTCAAATACTGATAATTTCTGTCTCTTGCTACAGGGTTATGGACTAAATAAATTCTAAACCACCTGCGTTCTGTAGTTCATGCGCAAAACTTTTTGTTTTGTTTTTAGGGGAGAATTAATATTTGGATAACTACATAAATTAGAACGGTCAACAAATTTCCTTTTCATTAACCGCTTTATTTCTGTTTCTAGTTCTCGCATTCCCCATGTAGTTATGATATGCAGTGAAAGGTATGACAATGCGATGGTGAGAGATTCTGGGTTTTACTCGTTTCTTCATCATGGCCCCCTTTCTTCCCCCCCCTTTTATTCCCGATCACTCCTGTCCATTTCTAGGAGCCATCAATGCTGTGCCTTGCCATTAACTGGCAGGATGAGGCAAATCAGTGTCATTGTCACTCCATGGATTAACCAGAAAGGGATGCTGTGTGAGGGGTTGGGCTGGCCGGCTCTTCCTTGGTGTGTCACCTCAGCTATGTGTCCAGCCTCCACTGGCCCAGGACGTGAGAGTCGTTAGTCTGATCCTGAACCTTAGTCTCTTGTATGGCACCACACCTCTGGGCCAGCTAAAGGTAAACACTTTCAAATGCTTTTTAGACTGCAGCAATCCATTCTACACAACTTAGTGCCAGCCCATATTTTGTTGGGCAAAACTTACTCGGTAACAGCAGAAATGTTTATTGATGCGAATTTACAATTTCATACACAGGGGAGCAAACATGCTCAGGAACTCTCTAATATTACACTTAATCACAATACGTGGTGGGCTGTTCAGGCTTTAAATCCAGTCTGCAGTTTCTCTTCATCTATAAATTCTGCAGAATAAGTGTGATGACTCATGTATTGTGAGCAACTCCTTATACAGCACCTGCCCATGTCTTTTTGGTCTTTTCATAACTGTAATAAGTTATGTATGTAGGAAGTGAGTGCATTTTTGTGAGAACATGCCTTTATTTTTAAATTATTTAGGTACCCCTATTGCCCTACTAATAGGTGAAAAATAAGCAAAATGAGAACACCATACTTCATTCTTCTTTAGTGGGTTGAGTGATGAGGGGATGGGCATACTAGATCTTGGTTATTAGTGTTTGGGTAAGATTTAGTATAGTGCTAACATTTTCCAGGTATAAATATTATTAACATTATGCTTGTTCTAGATGGCATGCAGGAATTTGGGGTGGTTGTAAGTGTTCCTCCTTTCATTAGAAGTAGTGCATTTCTAAACTGTATGACTTAAACTAGGTGTCTGCTTCAAAATGAAGTTAGAGTAGTGTTAAGGTCAATATTTTGGGAAGAAGAAGAAATGATCTGATTTATTGACTTGTTTTGAGAATACTTGATTTATGGAACAGCAGAGTGAAACATTGTGTCAATTTTCATCTTCATGTGAAACATCTAAAAACTATGTCCAAGTTGAAGAAAGTGCAAAATCTTAATTTCTCCTAAAATCCTTTATAGTACACAAAGGAAAGATACAAAATACTGGGATGTAATATGTAGAAAACTCAGTGTAAGATGAGTGCTATCCTGTCATGTTTGGCTGGAAAAATTGTCAAGTCAGTAGTGTGACACACAGATGTGATGCTTTTTTTTTTTCATCATCCAGTGTTTAACATAAAAATTAGGAAAAGTATTTCTGAAGTGCTGTGTGTGGATTTTATTTTTTTGGTGAGAAATTTTTAATACCACGTGTCACTTCAGCTAAGAGAGGTCTGAATTTTGCTGTTTTTTTTCTCAAAATATTAGTGGGAAACTCCATTGGTATTGCTTCTGCTTAGTTTTTTCTTTGATATTAAAATTCAGGAAAAGAAGTGGTTTTAAAAATACATACCTAGGAAAAGCGATAAATGAAAGCTTTAGGAAGTTGAAAAAGGAACTCAGTTGTTATGTAGAGGGTATTTCTAGCTCACACTGCAAACAGGCTAGGAGAGAAATATGGGTATATCTTTTGTATTTTATATATAAAGTACAATTTTATACGTGGCTTTCTGCACTTCTTTGTTCCTAAGTATTGATACATTTGAAGTCTTACAATCTATTTAGGACTGAATCATCACTTACACAAAATTATTCTTTTGAAATAATTTTTGTCTTTGACTTCCTGACATCTTTTTTCCTTTCTTGTCCTTGATTTCCTAAATTTCCTGGTGAATCTGATTTTTCTGTCCCAGGTAATTTCTTTTGTCCTGCAGTGCAACAAAACCATGATCTCATAAATAGCACAGCTTTGACTGTGTTGATAACTTTACTACAGTTGCAGTTGAAGAAACGGTCGAGATAAGTTTGTTACTATTTGCAAACTCCTGTTTAGACAGAAAAATGGCAGAGCAAGAGTCCATAGTAGTAGCATATTGCAGTTCAAAGCAAAGGTCATTTGCCTACAGAAATGAAGTGTGATTTCCTGCTGTAATTTACGTCATGTTTTGTTAATAATTTCATCATGTATGTGGCATCACTAGTTTTAATATTAAGTGTTTGCTTCAGATGCAAAAGTATCATAAGTGCAGTGAAGACTTTACTACAATTCATTATAATCAAATTGGAATTGTTGTTATATGGTGGGATAGACACTGAGATTCTTCTGTGATAGCAAATGCTGAAATAATTTATAGACATTCTGTTAGTAGCAAGGTAATAACTGGGTAGACTCTGGCAAATCTGCTTTTTAAAAATCTGTGCCTGAAACAGTTGCCATGATGAAAAAGTCTCTCTTAAATTCAAATGAGCAGGGTTGGGGAAAGAAATTTAATACCAATTACATCCATGATCTTTTTTGTTCATTTATAGAAAATTACTGATGTTTAGAAATGTGGTCTTGGTAGTAGTAGAGGTTATAGTCTTGTCTTTTTTTTCTTGGTAAATTAAATAAATGCATGCTCACATGATTTTTTACCAATTTTTTTTTCCTCTACCAGTCTGTTTTTAATTCTTCCCCTTGGATTGTGTAGGTAGCAGACAGCTTCATTACTTTTTTTTTTGGAGGTGGAATGTCAGTCACTCCCCTGTAGATGAGCAAAATAAGAGGTTCGAGTGGAGTTCTTCATGTGTGCTCAGACTGAGCCTTGACCAGATACCTGATTTGTCAGGTCACAAAGGGACACTTCCCCTAAAATTGCTCCTTTGTCCGCTGCTGACCTGTGATTGACTTGAACAGCTAATTCATGCAGACCCCGTTGGTTACTGATTTTGTACTAATTCCCAGGTGTAAAGTTGTTAACATATGCAAAACTTTTTAATTTACATATAATGTCTTTTAGGTGAAGTGAATACTGAAACATCAGTGCTTTCATATTTGGGAGGAAAATAATTTCTCCAGTTGTCCATCCAGTTGCCTTCTTCCCATTTTGTGTTTTGCTTTGCACAGACATAAAGGCTTTAAATCTGAGAGTGATCGTATCATTGAATAACGACTTATGTATTTCACAGAACTAAGTTGAAATAAATGCTAGCAAGCCTTTAGTGCAGATGGCACATTGATTCAAATTTGGGACATGTAATTTGGGACATACCTCCAAGAAAACACAACATCTAATGGGTGAGCCCTGCTTTGTAGTCGTATTGCTTTTTCCAGTAGGAATGCTGGTAAACTTCATATAATTTGAGTATTGTTATCACAGAGGAGCTGTACTTTTTGTAAGAATACTATAATATGATGGTCCTTCTAAGCCTGGTATCGTACATATCTTGATGAGATAGGAAAGGAGCTTACAAAGAGCTTAATTGTGCTTGGAAAATATATGTGAATGAGAATTCTTTCCTACCCCGTAAAAGTAACGTTAAATGGAAATAGAGTAATGTGGGAATCCTTATTTAAAACTGGAACTGTTTAAAGATTGGAACTTTTGAGAGTGGTATGAATTCACATATATTTTGCTGAAAAGTCTGTGTGTTAATAATGAAGAATACTCCCACTTTAGTCTGGTTCTCAATATACAGATAATTTAGCTTTAGATTCTTACGGCTATTAAAGCAAGTTTACAGCTGTACCTCAAACCGTAGAGGCAAGGAACAAGCACAGCTGAAAAACAAGGTAAAATGAATGGTCATGTTCGCTTTTAAACTCTTGTCTTCCTCCCTGCAATCCGAGTTTTTGATACTACTCAATTCTATGGATTCCCCCCCTCCCATCCCCCCCCCAAAACCAGATGATGAATGTAATTTTCTGCTACGCATTAAAATTTTTTATAATTGTCAACTCTCCATGTACAGGAGAGTATTGATGCCTGCAGAACAGATCACGGAGACATGGCTGTAACTCTCCTTCAGGAAAGAGAAATTTCTATTGCAGATGTTAAAAAAAACTGTCAGTCAGCAACAGCGTTCAAAAAAAATACTCCAAATATACAGATTAGGCAACTGAAATGCTTCTTGATTTCCAATAAGCTTAAAATATTTTCAGATCTTGCAGTTTTGAATATGAGTCTTGAGTCACCAGATTCGGTCTTAAGGGCAGGAAGACTTCTGATCAGTGTCAGTGGCTTCTGTTTAACCTATTTGTATTTATTAAAGGATGTGTAGATTTTAAAGGATGTTTGTTTTCTAAATGAAATTTAGTTGAAGTTAGTATAAACAGCTTAGTGGATATGCTTTGTCTCAAATCTTGATTTCTTTCCTCACTCCCGTCTCCCTTCTGCCCCCTCCTTTTCCTCAAACAGACTTCAATTTAAGTTGTTTGTCTTTGAAAACTTCTAGTGCTGCGTTTGATACAGTCCTTGGAATAAATGTTGCTGTAAAGAAGCTGAGTCGTCCTTTTCAGAATCAAACCCACGCAAAAAGAGCTTACAGAGAGCTTGTTCTTTTAAAATGTGTCAATCACAAAAATGTAAGTTTGGCTTTATATCTCTTCCTCATTACTCTAAGCTGTCTAAAAAGCTCAGGATTTGCTCTCTTACTTGCTATTAGTAACCAAAGTAATGGTAGAAATAGTGAGAAAAAGGCTGGAAAGATTTGCTATGGCTAATGCAGTTCTCCACAATGTATGAGTAAGTTCTTGGGTGAGCTGTTTGGAGGACGAAGTGCCACGGGAAGGAGGTTTTTGCTGTGGTGTTGGTATAGGTTTACCATCAGTGTCGGCTTTATAGAAGTGGCCTTGCTGTAGTGCATTTGCCCTTTTAAGTGGTACTGCAGCAAAGCCTGTTTGGCAGTGGGTTTGTTTGTGGGTTTGGCTCTTGTAACTGCACTGTAGTTAAATCTTCTGAGCTTAGGCAAGATTTTTATTAAATACAGTGTTTAACTGGTGGGGTTTGCAGGGTGCAGCACTATCTAACAACTTACTGGTAAACAGAAGTGAAATACTGTGGACAATACATATATATTTTAAAATCTTTGAACCTTCTAAAATAACAGGCCTTAATGTCAATACTTCAACATTCAAGTACAAGAATATAAGGTTTATATGACTATTACGTTCTAATATTAATATGATCTAGAAACATTGCTGATCATTGAAGTTGTGCACTCAGGTCTCAACTTCCTGGAGTCAATTAGCCTTTTAGGATTGATTTTTTTTAAGTAAGCTTTTGGTGAAGTCCAGAAGTAGCAGAATAAAAGCAAGGTGGTTATTAAGGAGGGCAGTACAGTAATTTTAGCAGTTCTTCTAGGAATAGTACATAATAATAATCTAAGTTTAATGGGATGGCGTGGGGCACCTCTGTGTACGTGTTGTTGGACAGCCTTGGTTAAAATTCCTTCTACAACATGTGATTTAAAATAAGAGATTATTATTTATGGGGAAAAAATGGGATATATTTCAGGCACGGGGGAGGGAGATAGAAGGTGTCATGTAACTTTAAAAAGAAAAAAGTGGGTTTGTCCTGTCTTAGTTCCTTTGGCATACATGCTGCAGTTTTGAACTATTTCTGAATTGGCAGTTTTTCAGCAAATGTGAATTAAGTAGAAGCCAAGTAGCATTCGAATTGTATATAGTAACAGTGTGCATTTGATTTTGAATAGTAACTTCTGCTGTAGTGGATTTTTATGTGAATTAAAGTGGAAGTTTCTTCTAATGTTTATTTTTATTTTCTAGATAATTAGTTTATTAAATGTATTTACACCACAGAAGTCACTAGAAGAATTTCAGGATGTGTAAGTACTAGATTTTTGTTTTAATTTTCCTGACAAATACTGGCCTAAGCCCTGGAGCTGTATTTCCAGTATCCTACAGAGTTCACACTTTGAAAACTGAGGGTAGTTAAAGACTGAATTTAGCCTTTAATTAGTCTTTATTTCTAGATTTCTTTAAGAAAGACTAAGGAAGTTATTTCACGACATGCATAAGATGGAAGTGGGAAAGGAAAAAAGGTTATTTGCTTTTTATTCACCTGTCTGCCATACTTTGTTGACTGCATATGCATCTGGTTTGTGTGCATTGTCCTTTAGCTAAATGGGTGACCTCAGAATAATAACTTGGTCTGGATAACCTGATATAATTTTTTTTGCCATACCAGTCACATCAGCAGAACAGTATTTTTGGCCTCAATTAAGAACTGAATATATTTCTCTTTTATGCAAGAGTCTAGAAAGGTCTGGAAAGGATTCATGGTGATTTAATTTGTAGGGTATTCATAGGTTCCAGTGAATATGCTGTTGTGGTTTGTGAATGGGCTTCTTGGGTACACGGGGGAGTGTGTGTGTTTGAAGGGGGTGAGCAGATGATATTTTAACTTGAAAATGAGTCATTCTTTCTTAGTTCTTACTGTGCTTTTCTTAATTTTCTTTTTTTTTTAAAATTAAAATACAGTGAAAAGAAGCATTTTTTGATACATTGCAATATCTGCAATTTCTGCATCAACTTCAGTCAGTCTTAGTTTTCCATGCTGCATAAACTCAAAATTATTCTTCTGTATTACTGTTTATAAAACTAGTGGAATTCTAATCTCTTGTGATGGACTATTGCACACTGTTAATTTTTAATAGTAAGACTATTTGAATAGATAATCATTTAATTTTGACTCTGGTCATGCATGATTTTTTTTTTTAATCATAAGCTTTTTGACATATTAGTAAAGTAGTTGGCTTTTATGAAACATGTCTCATGCTAAGCTTAAACCTGATACGGAAATTGAGACTTGAGTTTTCTTAATGCTTTCTTTCTTGTGCTTTAGATATTTGGTTATGGAGCTGATGGATGCAAATTTGTGCCAGGTTATTCATATGGAATTGGATCATGAAAGAATGTCTTATCTTCTGTACCAAATGCTATGTGGTATCAAACATCTCCACTCAGCTGGTATCATCCACAGAGTAGGTAGTATTAGATCATTAACAATACTTTTTATGAACTCTGTTATGAGTTGATGAGTATTGAAATCTGTTGTCTTTCACATGGCCCAGCATTATAGTAAGATGAGATAACAACTTCCACTGTCAGCTACTGCAAATAATTATTCTGTTGTTTCAAGAGAAGAGTCTGAGGATTAGAAACTCCAACCCAGCCGATAGTAAATGCAGTAGCGTTCTGCAGATCTGTTGCCTTCTTAAAACATGCAAACCCACGTGAACTATTTGCATGTCCCCATCTCCTTTAAGAAAAGGAAGTTCTGTACCTGAGAACATGGGTCATGTGGTTGAAACTAAGTCAAACACTTGAGCAGAATTAAATGTGCTAGTACATCGGTAATTTGGCTACTTCTGATACTTTGTGAATAAACCCCAATTATTCTAGTTTTCCCTAATTGAGTGTTCCTTTGGGTGCAATAATGACTGTTCCCATGAGGCATATCTCCTAAAGTACTTTATTTTTTCTCCTCACTCATTGGGTAACTTTGTGTTTTCACTACATCCTGATTCTAACTGTGAAATTTGCTAATCACTCTAATGCAGGTGGCTTATCTGTCATTAACAAATATACTCGTTAATGCTTTGTGTGTTGGGATACTCCTTTTTCCTACAGATACCTGACTAATTCATGACGTTGTCTTTAGGATCTTTGCCCTAGTAATGACAGCATTTGGAACACAGTCTCCTTTACCATGCAACTATTCTACTCAAAATAGGTCCACTTAATGTGTTAAAGGAAGCAGATGTGTGTACACATTCTGCATATATTATACAGACCATTATGTAACTGACTATACTGTCAGTGCACAACTGGGTAAATTAAGACTCTGCAGACAACTTTGATTCTGGTTTTCCCTGAATTTTTTGAGTATTTGGCTGTGCAGCATTTAACTTGTCTCTAGTCTGCGTATAAATAAGCAGATACGTCAAGAGCAGGAATATGCAGTTGTTAATGTGAAGTGAGCTGGTGGCATATATTGACTGTGGAAGAGGGGGGTGTATAATTCTGTACGTTGATCCTTCCTTAACTGAAGTTATTTCTTGTTAGGATTTGAAACCCAGCAACATAGTAGTAAAATCAGATTGTACGCTCAAAATCCTTGATTTTGGACTGGCAAGAACAGCATGTACTAACTTTATGATGACTCCATATGTAGTAACACGGTATTACAGAGCGCCAGAGGTTATCCTTGGAATGGGATATAAAGAGAATGGTAAGTTGCTAGAGTAATGCTTTAAATCTTTTGCCTAAAGCATATCTGTCTCAGAACATAACAGCTTTAAAAGGTGTGGGGGAGGGCTGGTTTCCCTCTGCCATGTCTGTTGTTAAAGTATGTTAATCATGGTATTGGAAATGACAAAAATTACACAAAAGTTACAATTTTGGAGAACCTAAGTTTTCTGCTCTGTGTGCCTATCTCCATTTAACGTATACTGCTCCCTCTCCCCTGGTATTGTTATTTTTTCATGTGTTGTCTTGTTGTCTTGTTGACATTGTTTTTATCCTACAAAAAAACCTGTTGAGACACTTATGCTGGATGATGTTAAAAAAAAATTAACCATCAATCTATAAATAATAAACACTTATCAATGTGATTTTATTATGAAGAATCTTCTTTCAACAGCCTGTCTCCTTTTGCATCTCTGATTACTTTATTAAAATCTGTTTCAGATCCCAATGATAAACCATGTCTTACTCTCCTAAATCTGCATAGCACTCAAAGAGGCAGTGTTATATTACTAAAAACAACACAGCTATAATATATCGAATGTTCAGCCAACAAAATTGCTGGCTAGGAAGTTGTCCTTGACCTGCATTGTTGGGGGTTTTACCTGCTGATTTTTACTAGCTGTGGAGTACTGTGCTGTCTCCTCTGGACTTCTATGCTAGTACATCTTTTTGCTTCATCACAGGGGCTTGGGGATACCATGCTTTTTGTATGCCTGTAACTTTGGCTGTGTAATACAAGGGACTTGCAGGACCTTGCTGGGCCGCTGATCATGCAAAAAACTTTCATTAATGCACAGGGCAGCTTGTTGTAGAGCAAGTGCTGATGTGGATCAGAACTTTAGTAGAGGCTGTTCTGGATGGGACAAAAAATAAATTATCTGCAGGACTGTAGGAATACAGTGTGAGCTTACAAATAAATAATTGTGGTATTTAAAAAAACCTCTTTAATCTTTTGTCCTTGTTGCACCTAACATATGATAGTGGATATCTGGTCTGTTGGGTGCATTATGGCAGAAATGGTCCTCCATAAAGTCCTGTTCCCAGGAAGAGATTGTATCCTTCTTCATGGTCGTTTCAGAAATGTAAACACTGATTATATTTTACAAAATGCTAATAACAAAATTTAGCAACAGTCAGTTGGTGTTGATATGATTGAAAATTCACGTTAGCAGTTTGGTTTTCCACATTGTTGTGTTTTATTGTAGATGCTAGATGTTTTTGTTTGTTTTCCTCACTTTTGTTCATGATACTTCATAATTTGATCATTTCATTTTTACTTTCAGTTGATATCTGGTCAGTTGGGTGCATCATGGGAGAATTGGTGAAAGGTTGTGTGATATTCCAAGGCACTGATCGTATCCTTCCCTAGTCATCCTTGAATCCCATTTCACTTCCAACAGAAACAATTATTTTGATCTGTATAAGTGTAAAAACATAAGCAATATTTTCAATAATATGTTTTAATAGATCTGCTGTACTATTTGAAATTAGTGTCATTAACCAAATTGTTGAGCTTTCCATTTCATTTTCTTGGTAGACTATGTTTAATGTAATTTGTACTGGTTGAATCCATAGAATTTATAGTAAGAGCTGCAGCTTTTGTAGCTTAAAAAAGGAGACTGTTAGGTTTAAAAAATAAATAGCAGTAAGTATGTTTTCTTACTCTTGTTCTTTGTAGATAAGTGTTATAAGCAAAAGCCTACAAAGTTACTTTTTACTATGCATGGATTTTGCTTACTATTTGTTTGAACAGTAGACTCGTTTTTTTTATTGTACAATTTTTTGAGTTTCAGTCAGACTTTTTTCTTGCTTATTAGCACTTGCTGGACAGCAGTGTCCTAATTGCAAGCACACTGCATGAGAAATGTTTTTTTTTATTACTATTATTTATTATAAAAAGAAAAACTTTTTTCTTTTTGGAGTTTTTTTCATTCTATGAAAATTTTATTTGGGGCTTACTTTTTCTATAAGATTGTTATTCCTCCGTTCCTCCCTCTAATACTTTTGACCCAGATTTGTCTTCATAAAATTCTGCTTTCTTGTACAATAGTAATTGTAGGAAATTTTACTGTATTAAAAACAAACAAAACCCTCATGTATGTTTTCATGCTTTAGAGATTGGAAATCTCAATAATACATCACTAGATCACAAACAAGTCTTTACACTGTATTAAGTGAACAGAAGCGTTCATTTAATAAAGTAAATGTTCTTTGATGATTTTGATGTATTTCAAAATACTTCCCTAGAAAAAAAATTAAAACATTTGACTCATTATCAAGTTCCAATTATAAAAATTGGAGCAAAACCAATTTCATCCTTTATAAATAATATCTTACAAAGTAATAGTGTTGTAGGACTAGACATTCAAAATGGATCAGTAAATAAATAGAATCCAGATGATGTAATTAAACCACAATTGCCGGTTATGGCTGTAGGTCATAAGAAGCTATAGCTACTTGTGATCCAAGATTTTGAAGAAAGCATAATATTTTTGCTCGTCAGCAAGGAAAAGTTGAGTCCACCACTAAAAATATCAAGTGTATGTTCACAGAATCTTTTCATAGGTACCTATGCATCTTATAGAGAGGAGGACTTTCAATTTTAATGCTAAATTTCATGACACTAATCTTCAGCAGTTGATCATGCATTATTTACTACAAATGATTAATAGTTAAATAAGTCTTTTTGTTTTCCTCCTTTCTTCCTTTCTATACTTATTGTTTTACCTTTTGAAGCCTTCAGACCAACCTAACACAATTCTTCATGTATGTTATGTGTCTTTCACCTGCATGTTAGCATGGGCTATTTTGATTTATTCATCAATAAATGAAGGAAATTTTGTCCATACTTGTTGAATATGCAAGTTATCACTTGTGGTTCTCTGGAGGTCGCTGAAGTTCCACCAGTCTATGTTTCAAGGGGTCTCTTCCCCCAGTATCTTATCAAAGTGCACAGCTATGCTTACAGAGTTTTTTTCCTCTTGCAAGACTTGCAGTTCTCTTTAACGTGAAATACTGATAACTGTTTGTGTTG
>NW_009228706.1:15807-39358 GCF_000690835.1 Fulmarus glacialis
TCGTTTTCTTTTACCTTCAACTGCAGGATTGTTTTGAGAGTGTGGTTTATGGGGGATGCTGGTGTGCATGGACATGAAGCTTTCAGTTTTTTTTGAGAGTTTTGTTTTTGCGTTTTGTTTTTAACTTAAATTTTAAAATGTCTTAGTATTTGGGGATTTAGAGCAGGGAACCAAGTTCAGTATGTTGCCTAATGATGTGCCCTTGACTATCTTCAGGAAAACCTACTCTTAAGACTCAGCAGTTTGTATTTTCCCCTATGGTCGATGGGGATTGCTGGGGTACTTGCAGCAGTGCCCTGGGTGGAATGAGGTGCTCTGCGTTGCCAGGGCGGTGGATGCACTGAGCCTGCTCCAGACTGGTGCTACGGGGGATGAACAGGCCTCTTACAGATAACTGGCCTGAATTACTGGCAGTTGCTGTTGCACTGGAAATGACAAATGTAGAAAAATCAGGCAACATAGATACCTAAGATGACATATGGAAAGCCTAGCAGTGCCAGGGTGTTTTTAATGCTCTTTCTGCCCAGGTGGTGAAGGAAACTAATTGCCTACCTGATGCAAAAAGCATGAGAGGGTATTCATGCTTTCTTGGGAAAAATCATGCTTTGTTGTGATTGTAATAAGGACTCTGTTTTCAACTTCTCTTCTTCCAAAGTCCCCAAAAGTAGGCAGATATACTTGGCATGGGCTAAACTTCTGGTTACTTTTGACCTTGAGGTCACTAGAACAGGAAGGGTAGTTTTCTCTGCAGGTTGCAAGGTTATTCACATAGTATGCTCTGCGTGCTTTACATTGAAAGGAAGGTTTTCTCCCATTTGGGTTTGTTACAACAGGCTTAGTTTATTTCAAGTCCAACCCTATATTGGGGAATTTTTTTTTTTCCAATTTTCAATATCTGTAAAGCACTTTGAAACAATCCAACTGAGTCATTAGTTTTTTCCAGTTTTTAATACTGAAGTGGGATAGGTCATTAAGTTTTTCTGCCCTCCTCTCAGTGCTCTGAGATCACAATAGACTGGACTCTAATTTGATTAGCTGACTAACCAGACTGCTGTTACTCAAAGAAGAAACACCTTCTTGAATCTAGATTGGTGGACATCTCTCAGAAATCAGTTTTCCAGCTAGGAACAAAATTTCCTGATGTATGTTAAAATTTTCTTTGTATGTGCTTTGTTTTAGCGTGAGAGTTAACAATATTGACTTCTTAATTTTGATTTTAATATAGTTTTTCCATTGGAATGTATTCAGTGAGCAAATATAATTTTCAATCTTTGTATCAGAAGTCTAAAGTCTTAGCATGAAGCAGTGACTATGCATATATTTCTAGTTGTATTCTTGGCACACTAACTGAAATAAAAGCACCTCAGTGTTTAGGTACATCTTAATTCAAAGTGCAGGAAATTTGTTGTTTACAAAATCTGTCTGTCAGAATGGATAGGTTGAAGTGCTAGATGATGAATTTAGCTATGAATGTTTGCAAGGTCTGTGGTTAGACTCTGCTGGAATGGCACATTCTTTTTATCAGAAACTGTAAAGTGTAGATCTGAGTAAACTTAAATATCAGGAATACTAATGCAGTGTCTTCTCAGTGTGACAAATGAGCTTTGTTATCCCGACTAGGCTTGTTCAGAGTGGACTCTGGTATCTCTATAGCAAGTGTCACCATGTCTAGGGGAAATGCCTTCACTTTAAAGAGGGAGAAGGGACAGTCCAGAAGAAACATGAGGCACAATTTCAACTTGTGGCTTGTAAATTCAATTCCTATAAAATACTTAAATTCTGAATTTAAGAACAGAATAGTTTTTGAGTATTACCACAGTTGATACACTTAAACAAAAGAACCTGCTAAAAACCTACAGGAATCTGGATTCACTGTTCAGAACTCCTTTGAACCTTTTCTGAAGTTGAAAATTAAAAAATAAAAACAAAAAAAACAAACCAGAAAACAACAACAAAAAACCCCCGACCATCCAACCAACCCCCCTCCCAAAACCCTACAGCCCAAAGCCTAATTTGCTTAGGAGACAGGCACAAAATTCCTTCCTTTGAATGGGATGTATTTGTGCTTTAGGTTTTTTCATGTATTTTTCCCTACCTTCAAGAATCTTCAGTGTTGACGGTATTACGTTGTACTTCAGAAGATTCAACAGCAGTCTTTCTCTTCTGTCCTTATGGTTGTTTTGCTGTGGATACAATTGCCAAATAAAGCTGCTTTTGGAGCTTTGCTCCGAAAAGTTTTGCTTTCAATATGAGCCAATAGACAATAATTAGCAAAAGATATTTAAGCATAATGTATTGTGCAGCACTTCTAGCCTGTCCTTAAGATTACAAAATCTGAATCATATTTTTATGTCAATCTAGCTTTTTGCATGGCAGCTCAGAATACTGTTGATGCTAGAATGAAGTTCATATTTGTGTCCTTTTTTCAAGTTTTCATTAACTTTTCAGATTTCTATAAGTGATATTTTTGTATAGTGCAGACTTCAAATTCTTCAGCTGATTTTCCTAAAGATATGGTGCAGATATTGATCAATGGAATAAAGTTATTGAACAATTAGGAACGCCATCAGCAGACTTCATGAAGAAACTACAGCCTACAGTGAGGAATTATGTAGAAAATAGGCCAAAATATCCTGGTATTAAATTTGAAGAACTCTTCCCAGACTGGATATTTCCATCAGAATCTGATCGCGACAAGTTAAAAAGTAAGGCGAGGTTTTTTTTCCTCTATTTTTTTTTTAAGACATTAATTTAAAATGTCTGCAATACTTAATTAAAAAACCTAATATAAAATGTTTATTGCAATACATGTCAACATTAGAAGCTCCGTACCTTCTGTTTCTTTCATTTATGACACGTCCTGAAATCTTAGTAGTAGTCATTAGATACAGAACTATTTCTCTGTTCCCAGTATTCTGTTTAATTCTCTTAATTCTAATCCATTGAATAGCATCTGTCATTTAAATGTTAGGGTGTGACCTCATTCTTAAAAAAAAAAAAAAAAAAAAAAGGAGCTGTATAGCAAAGCTTGGATTTCTAGGCCCGTTTTTACAGTGTATGTTAGAAATCTGTTAGTGTATGTCCTATGTTCCGGGTATTCATTTTCTGTATCAGACGTTAAACTCTACAGCTCTTTCACATGCATGTTCTTTTCGTTTTTACTTTCTAGCCAGCCAAGCTAGAGATTTATTATCAAAAATGCTTGTGGTAGATCCAGACAAGAGAATTTCTGTAGATGAAGCCTTACGTCATCCTTATATTACTGTCTGGTATGATCCAGCTGAAGCAGAAGCTGTAAGTTTGCATTTAAAATAAATTTTAAGATATCAGTTTAATAACTTTAAAGAATACCTTTCATTTTAGTCAAGAGCATGCTTTGAACTCATTCTTTGGCTAGCAGAAGTCATACCACATGAAGCCTTCAGGTCAACATTAGGGGCAGAATCACCTGAAGAACAGCTGCTGGAGTGGAGTTGATATTTTTGAAAGTGGTCGCTGATAGTTCCCTTTACTTTACAGAAGGAGTTGCCCATGTGGTGGTAATCTAGGGCTTTTTTAAAGGGGGACTTTCTCTAAGGCCCCATAAAGCCTTACAATGAGTTTAATTTTCGTTGATGCTTTTAAACAGCCTTTCAGTGGGAGCTAGTACTTAAAAGCAAATTCTGGAGTTTTAAAATGAATGTGACTGAGGTATATGGGGAATAGACTGCCAAAGATGAAGGTAAAAAAATGCTAAAAAAGTTGTCATTTTTAGATTATTTTTTTTTTTAGTTATGATTGGTTGTTTTAACCTGATGTAGTAGATACAATATAGACTTTCTTTTCCTCGTAGCCTCCACCTCAAATCTATGATGCACAATTGGAAGAAAGAGAACATGCAATTGAAGAATGGAAAGGTAAAAAGTGAGCATGACAAATGACATTTATTGTAATAACTTGTATTATTAATGCGTGGCTCACAATACATGTGTGCTGGATTGTGTAACTAACTGACTGGAACCCACTATTCCCATTATGCAGTACTACTTGTGGCAATATGAAAAGAAATCAGTAATTGAAAAATGTTCTATTTGGAGTGAATATATACGTACATGTGTATATGTACATATATATACATGTAACATTCTGAAGTCTGTTCAACAAAATGCTGCAGTTTTCTTTTTTTTCCTTCCATTCCTCTGAATATTTTGTTATTCTTAAGTGTTTGTAATCTCAATGGTTTTTTTCTTGATAGAAAATTCTGTGAAAGAGAAACATGTGCCTCTTCTCAGTGTGTGTTATTTAAGCCATATCTCTTGACAATATTTACTACTGCATTTGTTCTAGAGGTCTTAAATAGTAGAAGAACGTTTTGGTGGGTGATGTTTTTTTTTCCTCTCATCATTTCTTATTCATTGACCCAAATAGGTTAAACTATTGACTTACACAAAAGAATAAACAGCATTGTGGTATTGAAATCAATTACATCTTATAATTCTAGTCAAAAACATTAAGTGGTGAGACAGTTCAGATTTTACACATTTACCATCAGAGGACCAGGGGTGATAGACATCTTTGCTTAGTACTTTGGAAGTCGCTTGTTTTTTGTAAAATAGCTTTATAAATTTCAGGTGTTGATTCTGGTTTATATATATTTTCTTTAGGGCATGTCTGCACAGGTACACTTCAAATTATTTTGGATTAATGCAAGGTGGAAAATTAAAATGGATCAGTTAGATCTAATTGAATCCATTTGTAAATGTTGTTACTCAATTAAAGAGGTCTTAATCTGTTTAAATATTATTACTCTTAGTTAGACTATGGGTACATACACAAGCTACTGTGAGTTAACTGAAAGTATAACTTAGTGTACCTGATGCTCTGCAGCAGTAATAATCCTTTCGCTCTAGAAGGGGCCGAGGTAAGCCATCTTGTATGAACCATACTATAGACGTATCAAACAGAATAATGGATGCTCCTTTAAAGTTACAGCTTTGATTTCGTTGGCTTTTTTGGTTCTTGTTCAGGTGCCTGTATCCTCAATTGTCCTTGATTATTAAATGAGGGCTTTAATGCAATGTTTTAATTATTTGTTTAACCTACTTCAGAATTTCCAGACTTTCCTCAATGTATCCATGGAGATTGTTCTTTAAGAATAAAGACATTTTTGTATGGTTTTGCTAGCAAAGTAAAATTTCCATGGGGGTTATCCACGTGTTTTTTTTAATCCAAATCTGATTTTTTTTTTTTACAGTTAATGCATCATAGGGATACATAAAGTTTTGGGATGGGTTGGTTGTTATTTTTAAATGGACAGCTATTTATAAAATATGTTGATTTTGGTACCTGCTTGGTGTCTTTCTGTGATGCATAAAGAAAATCCGTAGAATTCTCTAATCATTGCCATAGGCCTTTAAAAAAACAAAAACAAAAAAACCCCCAAAACCCAAAACCAACCAAACAAAAAAAAAACCACCCCAAAAAAAGAAACGAACAAAAAAAACCCAAACAAAAACCCCACAACCTATACAGGTGTACTTCCAGACTGACCCTTAACCATTTCCTTGTACCTTTACACATATGTAAATTGTATACAAATCCTCTGTGATCTCACAATGTTTTTTCTGTCTCTTTTCTCATTCCTCCACCCTTCTCCCATAAGAATTAATATACAAAGAAGTAATGGATTGGGAAGAAAGGAGCAAGAATGGTGTGGTAAAAGATCAGCCCTCAGGTTAGTCATTGTTTAAGTAGTTCTCCTGTAACTGTGATACATAGCGCTGATCTGTTGCACAAGTGAATGAAGAAATCCTGCACAAGTGCTGGAGAAATCCAGGTAGGCAAAAGTTCTGTTGTTCAAGACCCTTGATTCTGATCAGCCTTTGGAGATCCATGTGCAGTGGTTTTTCATTATTATGAAGTAAGTTGTACGAAAACTTAAGTCTTGTGTGTCCCAACACCCTGAGCTGCTTTCTTCCCAAAGGGCTCAGGCATCAAATGAAATAATCGATACCATGTTACATCAGTTGTTGCATAGATATCTTTTATGCTGAATGCTTATTCTGAGGCTCTGCGTGAATGAGTTCCTTTCATGCAGGGCTAAACATTGTTAGGGCTCCTTGTTTTAAAGTAGTTAATAGTGCAAAGTATTTATGCCCATGATTGAATCCCTGATGTTTGCTGCTGTTCTCTTGATTCAGTAATTGGAATATTGTACTGTCTCTTATTAACTATTAGATTTCTTGATACTCAGGTCACTATTCACATTATACATTGCTTTTTTTTTTTCCTTTTCTTCTTCTCCTTCCTCCCCAGCGAGGGAGAAAAATAAAAATCTCTTAATGTTCACCTTGAGTTTTGGGTGCTAGGGAACTTGGTCCTTGCTTTTCTACTGTTTATTAATTTCCTAAGGATTTCTCTGGGGAAAGTGATGCTCAGAGCCTAGAAGTATGGTTATTTGTACCTGTAATATTGTCTTGCCTCAGATTTTATTATGTTTGGTTTACTTAGCACAGATGCAGCAGTGAATAGCAACACCAGTCCTTCCCAGTCATCATCTATCAATGACATTTCATCCATGTCAACAGAGCAAACATTGGCCTCAGATACAGACAGCAGCCTCGATGCCTTGACAGGACCCCTTGAAGGATGTCGATGATCAGCCAGGATTGCAGACTTGACTTTGGAAAAGAACTCTTGCTTCCATTGGGCCTGAATTGCTTGTAAGTTAATGGAACCAAGTAGAAAAACTCCATGTTCTGCATGTTCTGCTAAAGTAATGCCTGGTTTTTTTTTTTTTACTCAGTTGTTATGAAATTGCCTGCTTAATGTTGTAGAATGAAAGCAAATCAATGTCTAAAGAACAAAAAAACTTAAATTTAGACACTATTACAGGCTTTTCTTTGTTTCAGCCTATTTCAGGTGAGCAGTTATAATAGACTTTTAGCCAATAATGCCTCTTAAGTGGGTTCATGAATCTTCAGTCCCAACTAGCAGGCTTCTGTGACACAATGTTTGTTTACATTTTAGTACAGTATTGCTCATTAGTAGGTTTTTTGAATGTATAGTCTCTATGAAGTTTGTTTTAACGTGTGACTGTGGCAGTTTGCTTTATTTAACGACTGGAGTGTTGTATTTAAGTGTGAACTCACACATTGAACGCTCTCAGTACTATGTTTAAAGGGCAGTTATTCTTCCACATAGCACTTTTATTGAGCCCTTTCTATCTTTCCAACAATTCTGTCTTATCTTCTTGTAGAAGAGGTAAACGTGAAGTTTAAAGAATATAGCCATTACTTTGTATTTCACCTATGTGTGTCTAGCTTTTTCAGTTTTTTAAACATGGATGGAAGATACAGTGGCTTAATTAAATCTTAAGGAAGGATGAGTGACTTATCTGTGAAGCAGTGCTTGCTTAGGAGAGGAAAGAGGGCTAAGATGTTCTGTATTTTCTAGCTTGTGATACCGGTCCTTTAACAAAAACAAACAGAAAAGGAAATTATGTCCGTGATGCTCTTCATTCACTGCAAACTCTGATAAAAAGACAGATGAATGGGAGAGACTTGCAGCCTCAAAAAGAGCTGCATAAATGTTTTCCATTTTTTTCTGGGTCCATTTTATCCAGCGAGTAATTAAAGGAATAAAAATACAGTAGCTTTGAGTCACTTTAAGTATTTAGTTAACAAAGCTTAGCTCTATTCCCGCATTAGGAAAACCTCTCTATCTGTACTGGGGGAGGAAAACATATTTAATACATATTTTCTAAATACAGTGTCAGAGAAGAGGAGGAGATTATTTGCTGTTTCAATGCAGGCTTATCAATACAGTTTTCAGAATCAGGTAATACAAACATTGCCTGTTACATTGCACAATATGTTGAATTAGAAAATGCGTTTGCAGTAGAGTAGGGCTTAAATTGCTTTATACTACACACTTGTGAATTTGTGCACGTTCACTCTAGAGTGCACGGGTGTGAAATTTTGCTAAAGGATCTTGTGTGTGCATGCGTGTGAGATTAAACTATATAATTATAAGAGTAATACAGATGTACAAGATGAGGTAAAACACCACTTTCTTAAAGGCACTATATTTAACTGTTGATCCAGATACTCTTGACTTGAGTATATAAATAGAACTTACAAAATAAACTGGCACAGTGAGCCACTGCATTACTGACATACTTCTCTGGTAAAAGAAAATTGTCCATTGTTTCTGACCTTACGATTTGAAAAGCAGCAATTGCTCTTTTTGCAAACACTGCATTTGTATTAAAATTGTACCCCTTTTTAATAGCTGAATGTGCTGTAGCAAAAATATTAAGGTTTCACTGTCCCGGAAGGTTAAAAAAAAATTAAAAAATTAACAAAGTACTTAACATGTTAACTTCAGATTGTCACCTGGAATCTTGGACTTTTAAAATTCTGTTTAATTGAATTGCAGGATATTGGGGCTTGGGTTTTTTCGTGTTGTTTGGTTTTAAACCTATGGATGCCTTAGTTTATCTTTGGATACTGATGGTATATGTGAATTATTTTTAGTGCATTTTTTGTCACTGGAAAAAACATTTAAAAATACCTATTTACCGCATAGCAGAACAGTACAGGTTGCTGTTCTTTTGCATTTTTTTTAATCCTTGTTATCTGTGTAAGTTAAAAATACTGAAGACACCTATTCAAAATGAACATTAGTGATTCACTATGGAAGTAATCTACTGGATTTAATTTTGCAAGATTTTTATCTTTTTCAACTGAAGTTGCACTGTGCTATGTTCATTTTAACAGTTACTGCTTTAGAAGACTTAACACAACAAAGATTTTTTTTCATGTGTTTTGGATATTCACAGAGTTGAATTTTTCCTATTGGACTTGGGCTGCTCAGAACAAGGAGGGGTTGGACCAGATGACCTCCAGGTCTCTTCCAACCTAAATTATTCTGTGATTCAAATTGTCTTTTAATGTTTTTTAACACAACTGCCCTATCTCCATGATTTGAACTGGTATCTGACCTTCTCCTAGTACATACTGTTAGCTTGAATATGTGCTCTTGGAACAAAAAAAAACCCCGAGATAACTGAGCTTGTTTGTAGATCTTGGTTTTTTTTTTTTAATGTCTTCTTGCTATGGCATACATTGAAGCTTCAAAATTTTACAGAAATGTTGCTGCCTTCAGAGCATGCATGAAACGTCTGTGAATATCCAGTATAATTCAAAACCAAGTTGCTAATAACCTGAATGAACATTGATCTCAAGAAGGCACATATGCAGATTATATTCAGAAAAACGCATGCAGAATAGATGCATGCTAAAGTTCCCATACTATATAGACTATAAATGCACTGCATGCAGATTGTATACATATAGTTGTATTCCTGACTGCAGATTTAAGTTCAGTGCCATGTTTGTGAAATGGTCGTCAATGCCGTGAGAACCTCATCATTGATGGAAAACAAAATGCACGTGTAACTTGACAGGGTTTTAAAAGTTTAGAGAGTTTGTTGTGCAATATAATCACTTTTATTCCTAGTACTAAAATCATGTATGTAAAGTGATGCAATTGACCATTTTTTTGCACTTTGGCATTTATAAATATTTATATGTATTTAAAGATTAAGCATATGTGAGTGTGTGTATACATAATATATATTAAGAAACCTGCTCAGTTTTGTAAACATGAATGTTACTTTTCTTTGGGAGACTTTGTATAGTGTTAACACTACTGCGGTATACATAAACAATTTATGAAATATGACTAAAAATAAGTGGTGGTCAACATAGATACAATCTGCAATCTTAACTGCTCACCTGAAAAAAGAGAGGAATCTATGGCTATCAATCAGATAATTTACCAGAAACATTATGTTAAATATATGAACACTGAGTAGCTGAATGGCATTGCAGAAATGGAGTATGTTTTAAACAGTTCATTTCATCTGTGCTCATATCATTTTTCCTCAAAAAAAAACCCTTAGAAAGGGAAGCTTGGCCTTTTGAAATCTGGATAATCAGCCTGTAAGTGTGCTTTGAGGAAATACTGTGGTATGACAAGTCTAGTCTTTTATTGAAAAAGACGAGAAATGAATGTCAAAATTAAGGCTTTGTCTGCATGGATCATACAAAATAAACTAGTTTAATGACTGGAAACTAGTGTCTGCTAACAGCCTTTGAAGTTTTGTAATGTTTCCAGTAAGGCTTTGCATTTCTTTGTCAAAATAATGAAAATTAAACTGAACCTTAACTAGAAATTAACTAGTTGGTTGGTAAGTTTCAAAAACTGTTAGGAACCAGAGGGCTCTTGAGGTTTTCTTTGTCTTTTTAAAGTCCTAACAGAGCATATGTGTTTGTTCAAAGTTAATTAAAAAAAAAAAAAACCCCAACTGATTCCAAATGCTTAATTTTTCTTTCCTAAAGGAAGGACCTTAAATGCTAAATCAGTTTCCTTTTTAGATCTGATTGTATTTGGCTTAAAATTATAATTTTATGAATGAAGTAGGATTTAGACATTCAAAAACAGCTGACGTACAGAGTCTCCAAGAACTGAGTGAATGAACCTTTTTTTTTTTTTGGCAGAAGTGCAGTCCTCTAGTTTGGTGTGCGCTGGAAGTTCAGATGTTAAAGTGCAGACAAATCTTTACTGAACATAATGCTGTTTTGGAGTACGGGTTCAGTCTTGCAGCAATACAGTTTGTGTGGAGTGTTTCATTTGAATTGTGACACTTGAAATGGAAGTACTTTAAGCGTGTAGGGGGGTAAATGCTGAACAGCCTTTGTCTGTATATTCTACATATATCATATGGATTCTATCAGGGCTTGATGCTAAACTTAGTGATACCATATACTGGGAACCAAATTCTTTCCTGGGATGTGTATTGTGTAATTCCTGCTCAAAACTGGTTTTGATCCAGGGACACCTGCACCCAGATGCAGAATTTGGACTTGAGTTCCTATAGATGAATCTAGTAACTTCTTTGCTTTTCCAGAGTGTCTTTGATTATTTTTTTTAACATGTTGAAATATGACAGAAAAATGTATTCTGGCACATTATTTTACCTATATTTTATATTGTCTATTACATGAGTGATAGTGATGTTCTAAAAGCTTATTACACAACTTACCAAATCAGTTTTATTTTTTGCCCGCTCTGCATGCTAAAAATGTCTGGAGCTAAACTAATGTTTTAGGTAAACCATCTTTTCTCATATTAGTGTTGGAGGAAAGTGGAGAGATAACCATCGTTTCTGTTTGTGTTCTATAAAATGACTATTTTTGTAGCTAAAATTTTAGTTGTTGGATTTCAATCCCACAGTGTTGCTTTGTGGATATAAATTTACCTGGGTCCGCTATTTCAAACAGTATATGTATAACAAGTCCAGTATAAAATTAAACCAATAAAATGCACTCTTCTGCAATTTATTATTGAAAATACGGCAAATTATTTTGGTCCAAGAATTCAAAACAAAATACAGAAAATGCATTTAACTATTTAAGTTTTTATTCCTTGATGCTGCTGCTTATTTTTTGAAAAGGTGCTTGCAGTTTTGCACAAAAGAAATCAACTTTATTAATTGCTGGGTTTGAAGCACTTTAGGATTCTTCTAAATACAACCAGTATATGGTTTAAAAAGGAATGACAGAAAAAAATGTTTAATGTGTTTAAATTTTGGTTGCAGTCTTTGCTATTCTGATAGATTTGATCAGCATGTTCCTTTAAATATAAACCTGTTTTCAGAGATTTTAAATTAGAAATTTTTTTATGGGCTGAAATTTAACACATAGTAAGAAACATCTCGTACTCAAATGCCTGTAGGGTGACTTGAATAGCAGTGTGACTACCTGGCCGTTATTATATAAAGGTACAACAAAGATACCACGGTGTTTGTTCTTATAGCAAGATCAGCTAGCTATGAGCACTGGGATTCTTTTTCTTAAACAAAAAACTTTTTATTAACTTTTGGCCACACATCATGAGGTAGTTGTATATGTTATGGTAAGGCCAGAACATCTGCTTATTGGGACTCCGCTGCAATAGGTGCTCTACGAATACCACGGGAAGACGCTGTCCCTGCTCTAAAATACTAGTCCGAAACCCGGATACTTTCTCGGGTGTACTTGAGCAAGTACATGGGTATTTGTTTCCCAGGCTGGGTCTGTAGCTCAGCACTCCATAGTTTCTTAGGGTGACAAAAGCAGTGGAGAAGATAGTTGGGTAAGAACAACATTTTATGTTCACTACCTGAAACGGCAGTCATATTTGTTACTGATTACAAAGCTAATTTAATACCCGTGAGCATATGCTATCGTATTGTCTTCTAAAGGGGAAAAACTTTTTTGAAAAACCAAGTGTGTCACTAGCTTTTCTATGAATTCAGATGCTTAAATTGGTGCTAATTTTTTAAAAGAAAATGTAACAGATGGTTAGCAGTGTATTTGTCTGTTTTTGATACCTATATTTTCTTAAATGGTGGCAAGCCAAACTTTATAAAATGACTAATGTGCATTTTCAGCTTCATCAGATTCCCAGATTTTCCTGAAGTAAAATGTTTAAACTTCCATGGTAGTTACTGCTTCTTTGGAGCTATTGCTTTCAGGTGTTTTATACGCTAATAAAATGAACACAATTAGAAAAGATAGCAATGTGTAACTATCCCTTTCTTTAAGTTACATGACATGTTGGGTTCCCCAGGTGGTTTTAGCAGTTTAGTGTAATCAATATACCTAATTAAGAGCAAATCACAGATACTTGTGTGATCACTCAGTGAAGCCTTACCTGGTCATTAACATAATTTATAAAGATTATACAAATTTTCATCTGTTTTAGAGAGGAATAAAAAATAGAAATAATTAACTGTTTTTGTACAAATTCAAATGTTAATTCCAGATAATATATTCTATAGTGTACTCCAGAACACATGCTGTTAAAGAGTATAATAGGCTCCTTGGGTGATTTGTTATGAAATGCAGTTTTATCTAACGACTCAAAATAAACCCCTTCCAAAAATTCTTTGAGAATTTCGTTTGAAATGCCTTCAAGTTTTAACTCCCTTCAGAATGCTTTGTATGTCTTGTTTTGGCCCTCTTTCCCACCTTCTGTTTACCAAATGTCACAAAAAGTAGCATCAAGCCCTATCACTTGTTACAGTATTCTGATTTTATGGCCTTAATATTAGTTATAGTATGGTATATAATTTCAGAAGAACGATGTGCTTTGAAGTCTAATTCTATAGATATATGTGGCCTCTTCTGCCTATGAAATTAGGCTTTGATTGTCATATCTCATTCTTGATGCTTGTGCAATAGGAACATGTTCCTTTCAATGCAGTGGCTATTTTGTCTGTTGCTGGACTTTGTTTTCAGGATGACTAGAAAGTTTTTTGGGTTTTTTAATGGACAATGGTTACGCTTCCTTGGGTTTTTTTGATTGATTTTCTTTAAGGAAACTAGAATTTCATAAGGAAAATTGTCAATAGCTAGTTTTGAAGTTCTCATTAAAGCCTCGTTCTGAAGCTTTTTGGTTTTTTCCTCCAAAAACCTTATCGTAAACCAGTACTAAAGCCACTGTAAAATTACAAATAAATATGTATACTTAAAAGATTTGAGCAGTCTGTCTTATTTACTGTAGCAATGTTTTCTTTTTCATGATTCTTCCTGTGTTGAAATGGAATGTTTTATGTAACCAAAATGATGTATGCTCTTAGTTGTCTTAAAACATAAAGTTTCAGTTACCACTTTAGCTTCCAGTTAACCAAAAAGTAAGTATTGGTATGAAAAACGAATGAAGAACAGCTTTAAGAGATTGGTTGGAGCTGCTTTCTCCTGATCAGCTGGAACATTTGGACGCATTAACAGCACTTGGTTTTACTGCCAAGTGTACTTTGAAATTTGTTTGGTTTTTTAAACTGCAGAAGCTTGCGTGGTAATACTGACAGATCTGTATTCCCATCCATGTGCCTCAACAGTATCATAATCAGATTGTCAGACTTCCTTGCAAGTTTCAGGTAAGGTACTGGCTCATATATGTACATATATAAAAGGACTTGGGAAGAATTTTCTCTTCACCTTGTGCTCAAACAATGTTGTGTTTCATTTTGTTCTCACTGAACAAGACAGAGGTGCAGCTAACTTGAAAAAATAGTTCCATTGTACTTATTTTCAGGAAGAGGTAAGTATTCTTGCAGAGATAGTGATGAAGTTTCCAGGCACTTTGCAAATCTGTCTGCCCTAACTCCAGGGAAGGTGAAGTAAAACTTAACTGCTACTTTGATCTAACTGCTTTTAGTGAAGGTTTTCTAATATTAAAGGAAGGGTTAACATAGCTGCCTTTCTAGATGCAGGGCTAGGGCTCTCAGCCAGACTTTGGCGTTGTAAAAGCTTCACCTATGACAATCTGAAGTAATTTTTACAGCGATGTTGCTATTTCTTGTGTGGAGAACTTGAAGTTTTATCTCTTCTCTGCAGGGTATGGCCACAGAGTATCTGGATAAAGCAGGGATGGCCAGTAGATCCCGAAGCTCCCCTGTATTTGATGATAGGAAGTTTTTCAGGTTGCTTCTTCAGCTAGAGGAAGATCTAATTCGTTAAAGAGAGAACAAAAAAAAAAAAAAGCAGAATGATGATGTGTGTGCAGGGAAGTGCTTTACAAAACATTACCCAAGTACATTCCTTGCCTTCTGCCATACCTTTTCTTTATATTTCCTGCAAGTTCTTGAAGTTGGCAGGACAGTTCTAGAAAGGTAAGGAAGGAGGGAACTAATTAAACAAGACCCAAATAATTTTTGAGGAAAGTGGGACTTCAGAGGTGGTTTTTCATAGTAATGAGGTCTTAGAAGATTAAAAAAAAAAAAGTGGAGAAAAGGAACAAGAACGTAGGTACTGCTGGGTTCATGATTACTTGTTGTGAAGGTAAGGCTGCAAACAAACAAGTTACGGTTCAACGATGCACTCGTGGAGACCAGGCAATGTATGGAAGGGGTTGGCCGGTGTGCACTTATGACTAACGGGCCTGCAGCATTGCCCTGGGCATGGAATAGGGCAGGGCTGCTTCACTCCGTGAACCGTGTGGGGTAAGACTCTTTTTGATTCGGTCATATTTGATCTTAAAACAAGCTGCTTGCTCTTCTCTGGGGAAGAATAAAAACATCTGTGTGGTTTCTGCTTACACATCATGAGCTGTTTCAGTGAGACACCGAGTTATCAAGTAGATGGTCACTTACATTTAATCTTGCTGAAGAGCAAATAATGAACCACATGTTTTTCTCATATAAAGTATAATTTTAAATTCGGTACAGGTTTAAGTATACAGATGCCATTGTTCATGTTAAAGTTCTTCTGCAGTGGGTTAAAAGAACAGCGGTTATTGATCTTTAACTGTGTGTCATTAATGCTGGTATCAGAATAGTTAACACATTTCTCGTGTGGAGAGAGGTAGCTCTGAAGGTGTGAGTGAGGGGGCCTGCCAGTGATGTTCTTAAGACTAATGTGTTCTTACGGGAGTCCTGTCGGGAGGCTAATTGTAATCCAGAGGAGCAAATGGCTTTGTGAGAGTCCTCCTCCTCCATGAATGAATGTCCCGTCAGTGAGAGGACAGGAACCGCACAACAGCTCTGGATCCCAGGCACCGGGCCACCTGAGAGGGCTGGTGGGCAGCGGGAGATGCAAGTGGGTTGTCTCATTGTTTCTCTGTATTTGTCTCTAACTGAAACAGCTGACTCTGGGATGCAGGTATGAGCTCAGCACTCTTTTAAAGCCGATGTAATACCTGTGGGACCTCTGGGGTGGCTGGTAAAACGCCCTCCAGCAAGCATGACATCCCTTGATTAAAACCACTCAGCCGCTTAGGCGTTCAGTGCAGCCGTACAAGGCTCAGGGCTGGCCAGACCACACCGGGCACCTCCCCGCATGCCGCCTGGGCTGGCGGGGGAGTCGGCGGTGCAAAGCGTCTGAAAGATTTTTCCAGTGGTAAGAGGAAGCAGCCCTGGCATCGGCAGGGTGGTGCAGAGCTCCTGGCGTTCAGGGATCCCAACGAGCTGCCATCGACCGCTCACTTTATAATTGACAGCCTAGTTTTTACTGTTGGGTTTCTTATTTCACCTCTGAAATGGGAGTATGTGCTGAAATCAGGATGTGGCCTTTCTCTCTCCTACAGCTTGGCTCAATTTCAAACTGAACACGCTCCTGTTTATTTCCACCTGTTAATTTCCCCGAAGGTTTCAAAGAACTCTTCCATTTCTTTTTGGAGCAGTTCATTTCTTCTCTCTGCATCTTCCTTTGCTCTCTCTGCATTTCGCATTTTCATCTCCACAAGACTGTACCACTTACGCTGCTGTCCCAGTTTTGAATGCATAGCCTGAATCTCCGACTGCAGCTCGCTGTGCCGCTGCTCCAGGCTGTAGGAGAGACAGACATTGTAAAACAGGAGTTTTTCCCCCTTTCTCAACAAAGCTATAGGCTTTTTTAAAGCTAGCCTTTTTTAACATACAAGTAGTAACTATAAGTATTGGCATCCCCAATACTTTCCTGATGTATGGTGTTTATATATTAAAATAAAATCTGCAATTTTTAGTTATCCTAATTTACAATAAATATAAATAACTGTATGGCCAAAGGATTCAGTTTTGGGGTTCCTTTTTTTTTTTGTAGTGGAATACTACAGTAGTCTAACAACAAATGGCAATGCAACATATTTTAGGAAACACTGAGGATTCTGCTTAAGGGAAAACATAAGCAGAATACAGCAAAAAGATTTTTGTTTTAAAAAAAGAAAGGCCAAAAACCTAGGAATGGCTCCTTTTACTAAGAAGAAATTGATGAATACTTCTTCAAGAAATTAAAGAGTAAATGTATTATTTTTTTCTTTACACAATGTGCAAGGCAAAGTGTAATTCAGCATTACCCACTTGCCATCTGTTGCAATGATGCATGTTGAGGTATTTTATGATTTAATCAAATAGTCAATTTGCACAACATACCTGGAACTTTAATGAACAATATGGTATTTAAAATGTTCATTCCTTTTAACTACACAACAGAAAAGCAGCACTATTTGGAAAGCAGAGCCTGGAAATGTTTCTGCTTTTTTTTCCTTGATAACAAGCTATGGCTAAATCTCTATTGAATTTCTAATCTTAGAAATTGGGAAAATACTTATGAACACTTTCCTCTGAGTTGTTAAAATTCATGACTTGCAATTTGTAAAGAATAATGACTTGCTGCTAACGCTGCCGAGAAGCCCGCACATTTTTCCCTAGAGAAAAGCTTAATATTGGATTAAGGCAAAAAGAGAAAAATACACAATAGACCAGAGGCTTTTCAAGAGCTCTGCGCAGCCCTGCAAAAAATCTTATAGATGCTCTGGAGTTTCTCAAGGCCTGACATGAAAATGAATTCAAATAACTGAATAATTGCTAACCTACTGCTGGAATGCTGGATGCCGGGTGACGTTCACCGGGGCACGTGGAGGCGCTGCCTGCAGCAGCATCCATAGACCCGCTCCCGGATAAGGCCCCTGCAGTAGCTGCATACCGTGGGAAGAGATGCCTTCCCTGAAGCCTCACAGTTTTTAAAATGCTTTACCTTGCAATTTTAGATTCGTACTCGGCCTTCTGTCTGGACATCAGCATCTTCAGGTTTGCCAGGGGGTTCTGCGGGGAGGCTGGCTTTGCTGGCAAGTCACCGGAGGAAGCAAAGGTGTCCCTGTTGTCCACTGGGACGTGTCCCGTGGTTTCCTGGTCCTGCAAAGCATGACTTACGGCTGTGTTGGTTCCGTGGGAGTCTTCTGGGTGGGCAAGTCTTGTCAAACATCTTGAAGGAGCATTTTCCTCAAACATGGTTGGGCAGCGGGAGCCTGCTGAGCGTGCCCGGCCACACCACCCGCGCCCTCCGGCCGGTCTCAGAGACTCGATGCCCTTCCTGTCTTAGCGGAGACCTTGTTTTCGGGTCTGTCTCGCTCTGCCTTGTCATGGGCTGTGAGAGTTTTCTTCCTCCCCACAGCTGTTTGAAGCTTTTTCAAATACTTGGAAGTAGTCCATTTTGCTGGAGCCTGGATCTTGTTTCAGCTTTGCTTTTTGTACGCAGCGGGTTGAGGTCTTGAGCTGCTGCGCCCAGCTGCTGCCCGCTCCTGTATCGTCATGGCTGGTTTATTCTCATCTCCAGGAACTACCACTGCCGTCCTACCCGCGGGCTGTTCGGTGTGGTTTGTCTGACATCTGTAGGTGGCCCGTTTGGTAGCTGTCCAGCCTTGACTAGTTTCATTCCTGGGCCGGGGGGTGAATTCCGCAGCACTAGCCCGGTCCCGGGGCTGCACGGGGGGAGCGGGCTGCCCGCTTTGCAGGCTGCGAGGACAGGGCTCCTTGTGTTCCCCTTCGCACGCGTTGGGAGAGACGCGTTACATCTGTTTTGGCTGCGCTATTTCTAGTCAGTCAGGCGTGAGAAAAATCGCATGAATGTAAAATGGCTCATCTCCGCTGCGTCTGCCTCGGAGAGAGCAAATCGCAGTGGGGCAAGCGAGGGAGGCTGGTTCCTCCGGTCACGACATCTCAAGGACAAGAAGACGGAGGTTAAGGAAAAGTAGGCCACTTCTCAGTTTTATTTCAATTCCTCTTGGAAAAACTATTTGATGTGAGTAAATATGGAGTGTTTATTTTAGCTGCCTGTTCTCACAAGAGAATCAAGCACAGCACAGAAATAACGATTATAAAAAAGGAAGAGCAAAGTATGCACGCAGTTTAAATGCATATCTCAAAAGTAATAGAGATGGTTTAAAATAATCGGGAAAGTTGTTTCCTCTCACCGACTCCCACCTGTTCAGTCTCTTGGTACGAGAAGTGAAAACGAGCTGGTTGAAGTGCCGTTGGATTTCTGTAACTGTTTTACTGGTCTCCTGTCTGAAAACCACTCCTGGTTCTCGCTCTGCGCACCTGACAAGGCTGTGATGGCTGTGATGTTCCTTGGCGAAGTCGGGGCTGGGAGGTTCTTGAGACACTTTCCCACTTAACCTGCGCTCCCTTCTGTAGGAAGAGACCTGAGAAATGAGCCGGCAGGTAGGCGAATGTTTTAGGAGTCTAAAGAAGGCCTGGGGTGAGGATTATATTACAAAAAAGAAAGAAGTAAATAAGGCTATAGCCTTCTGAGGGCGAGATGCTGTACTGGAGGAATGTGGGGAGAAATCCACTAATTTGATTTTGCAGAAGTGAGATAATCAACTGATTTAAACACCACCATCAACACCCCTCTCTCCCCCCCAGCACAGCAGTTGCTGCTAACCTAAACATTTCCTCCAGAAAGAGATATTCCTGGAGTATCAATGCCAGTGCTTTACATGAGTTCTGCGCCTATTAATAATCTAACAGATGGCTGTAGTTTCTGATGAATCGGATTTGGTTTCATTGATTAATCTGTTTTCTCCCCCCAAGGAGGGAGGCAGCAGCTGTGCCCACCAGCAGCTGCTGTTGCACAACCGGGAGCGTCTCCGGCCCCGATTCCCGCAGGCACCTCCGCTCGCCTGTCGAGGAAGCGACCCCGGCATTGCTGCCCGTCGGGAGGCTGGTGGGGAGCGAGTCTGTCACCTCTGCGAAGTCAGGGCGGAGAAGCTGAGGGGTCCCCGTTTGAGAGTGGATGGGCTGGGAAGAGGCCAACCTTCGTAGTCCCCTTTGCGGTTGCAGTGCTGTAACAACTCCATGTGGGCAAAATTAAGGAAGTCAACGGGATATGGTGTCCTGGTTTCGGCTGGGATAGAGTTAATTTTCTTCCTAGTAGCTGGTATAGTGCTGTGGTTTGGATTTAATATGAGAATAATGTTGGTAACACACTGATGTTTTAGTTGTTGCTAAGTCATGCTTACATAGTCAAGGACTTTTCACCCTCCCATGCTCTGCCAGGTGCACAAGAACCTGGGAGGGAGCATAGCCAGGACAGCTGACCCCAATGACCAAAGGGGTATTCCATACCATACGATGTCATGCTCAGCATATAGAGCTGGGGGAAGAAGAAGGAAGGGGGGGACGTTCGGAGTGATGGTGTTTGTCTTCCCAGGTCACGGTTACGCGTGATGGAGCCCTGCTTTCCTGGGGATGGCTGAACACCTGCCTGCCGGGGGGAAGGAGTGAATGAATTCCTTGTTTTGCTTTGCTTGTGCGGCTCGGCTTTTGCCTATTAAACTGTCTTTATCTCAACCCATGAGTTTTCTCACTTTTACCCTTCTGATTCTTTCCCCCATCCCAGTGGGGTGGAGTGAGTGAGCAGCTGGGTGGGGCTTAGATGCCAGCTGGGGTTAAACCACAACATATAGAAAATTTGGAGAGCTGTGCTTAAGGCATATCACCTCTGGTCATGGTCACCAAGCCAATGTATTGCTGGAACTGGTTCAAGTGGCTCATGTGGGAGACCCTTTGGAGGCAGCAGGTTTTCAGCACGTGGGGCAGGGACCGGGGGAGGAGCAGCCCTCAGTCCTGTGCCTCTAACACCAGAGCCCTGTGTGGGCACCGAGCAGCGACAGTTCCTTCTCTTGACACTTGACCGCTGAAGAAAAGAAACCACCACCCAGACGTGGAGCCAACCGTGCGGTAAGGTGCCTGGGGGAACATCACGTGCAGGTGTAGCGTGTAGCTCCTCTGCTTCGCCTTCCTTACGCGGCTTAGCGCTGACTTGGGCACTTGCATCAGCTCATGCTCCTCCGGGAGAGCTCTCTATTTTTGGACTTTGCTAATTACTCACCTTGACGTTATCTTGGAGCTGATGTGCAAAGGAAAGACAGCGACAGATGAAAGGAGTCCCCTTCCCAGCCGCCCCTCACACACGCTCGCTCCTAGTGCTGGTGTGGGCGCGGGGCACCGTGGGGCAGCTCAGCACCAATGCTGTAGCGAACGGGGCTGAGAAGGATGCGGCTTCTCTGCTTTCTGCTGGAGGTCAGCGCTGGCAGTGGGGCTTTAGAGCGGGAACGACCAGCAGCTCCTCCGTGACAAGTCGTCAAAGCGTGAGCTGGGCTGGCAGCGCCAGAGGGGAAAGAGGAAGACGAGCGAATCAAACATTGCATTGAAGGTTGCCGCACAGGGGCCAGCTTCGAGGGTGGGTGAAGGTGAGGGAGCGATGCAGAGGGTCCTGCCACAGAAAATGGTTTCTTTGAGCAGGAGACTGTCTTGTGTCCTGCCGTTGGGTCACAGACCCAGGGTAGAGAAGGGTTTGTGCAGCTCGGGTAGCTTTCTGTGGCGTGTGCTGACGACAACCGATTTCTCAGAAATCGCATCCCTGTGGTTCTTAGACAGTCCCATAACGCCTCTTTCATAGGGTGGCTGCCAAGCTCCAGGTCAGGAACTGGGAGTGGATCAGGGCAGCACCAGCGGGGTGTGGCAGCTGGGATCCCGGCTACTCTGTGCTTCCTCTCCGAATGGCAGCCTTGATCAGGCACAGCACCATGCAAGGTTGATTTCCTCCCCCAGCCCTCTCTGGATTTACATTTATTCATATGCCACGTTCTCCTTTCACCTTCTCCATGGCTTCTCAGGGAAGACTGCTTGTATTAGTTTCCTGACAATTTAAAGGTCAGCGATGAAGAGAGCTGTGTATGTTTTTGCCCTCAGGCAGAGGAAGAGCTCTGTTCCAGACTCTCAGCTTGCGGGGAGCTGGGATGTTTTGAAAAATTGTTTCTTATTTTGGACCGACTTGGGATGGAGCTCGTGATTCTCTGCGATGACCTCTCCCTGGAGTGCAGAGATGCTGCCATGTGTGGTTAAAATTTAACATGCTTGAAATAGTTCCTCCAGGCGAGCTGTGGGATTCAGCCTCCCTCGGTTCTGGTCCTGTGCCAGCCGCCGGCTCCCCTGCATCGCCTCTGAGCTCTGGAAGAGAGACCGGGGCACTCTTGCTTCGCCTTCTGTAGGGTATCATTTGCACTGCGGACAGATGAGATGCGACTGTTCCAAAAAGGATGTCAAATTGCCCGGGGCGTGCGTGGTTGAGGTTGCTGCCTAGATAAAAGCTCATAATTTCCTTCACACAAAAGCTGATGATAATTGGACTCTGTTTTTGTAAGCCAGGCTTATCAGCACTTTCTCCTCTTCAACCTGGTGGCAGAGACGAGCTCGGTTGCCAGCAAGGGAGAAACCAGAGTCACCTGCAGACAGCTCGTGGGGCACCTCCGTGTGCCAGCCTCCACCATCGCAGCGCGATAAAACAGCTCTGTGTGCTGCCTGCGGGCAGCCCAAGGGCACTACCAGGTGTCTGCCAGAACGGTGGGACAAGGTAACACCTAAAAACCGGCACTGTGCGCCTGAGTCCCCCCGCTCCTGATGAGCCCCTCGTGCAGCTGGGCTGGAGAAGGTGTCCTGATCCGGGGAGACAGCGGCGGGAGGCTGCGCCCTCCCCGCGGGGTGCGCTCGGAGCTGTGGGGGTGATGCCAGGACGGACGGGTCTGAAGTTCAATCATGTCAGATATTCTTTGGGAAAATATTTTAGTTCTCTTTGGTAACAATGACACACTCGCCCTGAAATGTCTCTGCTAAATTTGAGATATTTTATAGTCACTTTGGAGCTAGATTAGACCCATACATTTGTATGAGTTGTTCGCCTGTGCACATTTATTCAGACTGAACTTCCACACCTTCTCTGTGTTGTAACGAAAGAAACAGTTCTCATGGACTGACTTTTTACAGGGTGATGTGTCTTGAGCTATGTTTGGAAATTAGAACCCAATAAAAATGCATGAATTGATCTTTGTGTTAAATGAAACTACCTGTAGTCAACAAGTTCTGCATCTAAAATTGACTTTAATGCTATCTTGGTTTGCCATTAATGAATTGAAAGTTTTGTTCTTGCTGTTTTGTTCCAGCCTGGACTTCCATGATGTTAGAATGCTGAATCCCGCAGTCTCATCTCTGATTGTATTTTTAATTCAACTGCAAGAGGAAAACAAGTTTCTTATGCTTTTTTTTCAAATCCCATTTGGTCTTTTTAACTCTGAATGAACTATCTACTGTGCTGAATATGTGGAATAAATGGAAACAAAGCAAATGTTCTCTCTGCACCTGCAGAAAGAGGCCCAGGACAAATCACTCTTGGCTGGGACAGGCTCTGGTTCCAGGTGCTTACGGACTTCAGGAGTCTGAGCGCTTCTGAACTTTTGGCAGCAGCCCTGTATTGTTTGATGGCAATCTTTTTGCAAAGAGAAATAGAAACAAAATAATAAAAAGCAAACATTCATAACTTGATTTTGAAAGCTAATTAGATTTTTAATCTTTGTTTGCCTTTTTATGATGCTTGTTCTTATACAAAGGTGTTGCCACAGGAGGAAGAGGCATGTGTGGTTGATGCCGTAAGAACCTGAGCTTTTCAAGCTTTGGGGCTTGTCGGGAATATTGTCTGTTGCCCCATCTGCATGACCTCGTGTTTCTGTGCATAAACACGGAGGTCTGCAGCGAGGTAGCATCACAGACAACGAGGGCGCTTGCCTTTGGGCAGCTGGAAGCTGCTTGAAAAACAGAGCTGGACCCTCCTTACTGCGACCCCAGCAAAGAGCTGGGAGCGTTTTTTGGGGCCTTTTTTGCTCATGGCCGCAGGGCTGCAGCTGAGGGGGTATCGCCCCCCCCGCC